>NW_019396119.1:0-202380 GCF_000591075.1 Eurytemora carolleeae | reverse complement strand
AAGTGGCCGAATTTAAAGAATTTGAGCGGCGGTTTAAATTTAAGCCGCGGCTTAAATATGGTTGGTTCCACTTAAAATTGTATCAAATGTTTCAAGATTTAAGCCGGCGCTTAATTTAAACCGGGTTTTGGCAGATTTAAACCGCGGTTCAAATTCTTTAAATTCCATCTCCGGATAATTATTTGTTCCGACTGATTGGATTTACCTAATTCTAGCAATCATATCAACAGATAAACTTCGAGATTCTGGACTATCAAAATTATCGGTCCTATAAAAATATGACGTTTTAAAAAAGAACTTAAAAATTTTAAAATCCAAATAATGCTTCTTGTTACTCTAAATGAGTTTAGAAAGGTTGAGACAAATTTATGAATTGCTGTAGTATAATAAAGGCTTAACATTTTTTTTCTCAACAAAATTTAAACATTTTTTATGACGCAAACCAATTCGAAATTTAGATTTGAAGGAAAGAAGAAGATGGTTAAGAGATGGAGTTAGAAAACATAACAAAATATTCTCGATTCTTTCTGATTTTTAACTTAATTAAGATTATTAATTTCTTTAGTATTTGACGGTAATGATTAAACTATCTTACACATTATTGAAGATTATCTTGTTCAACTTAATCTCTACTTCACTGTTTTCACCACTTAAGCGGGAAAGAACCTAAAAAACAAAATACAATAATTAAATCGACATTTTGATTAAATAATCAGTTTTTTGTTACTATCGACCAAGGTTCCAATGCAAAGAAAGGTAATTGCAGTTGCGTATTCTCTGCGTACATATTGAAACCAGTTTTTTGAAAATTTTGATAATACACATGATAGTTTCCTATGACCAGAATAATAATTAAAAGATTTTTTATGTAAAAGATGGATCCCATGTCAGACTGTGACATCCGTCTTGTGTTTACATTACCGCCCAGAGACAGTACACTGCAGTACAAAAGATGAAATAACTTTCCTTGCATTATAACCTTGCCTTCGACATTTGTAAAAGATAAAATTCCAAATCTACTTAATAATTTCCATTTTCGGCGGAATTTGTTTGTCTAAACATAAGACACAACGGCGTTTATAATTAATTACCGATACAAACAAGTCTAAAAAAAGTAAATTTATTTGAGATATATATACAGATTCAACTGGGCGTTTGAGCAGAAAATTGTACTTCACAAAAAAACCGTTACGAGTATAGCAACGCTTTAAAACACTACCTAATCTAATATAAACATCAACAAACCTGATTATGGCTTCAAATGTAATACATGGTGACCAAAAGGTATCCCCCCCCCATAAGATGCCTCTGGTGACTCTGATACAAGGGTTTGTAAAAACAAATCACATAAATTTCTGAACTAAACTTGGATTAAGACGACATTTTAGGAGTTCTTTAAAGAAAAACAATTATCAATATGTACCTGGTTCTGTATTCTTGCTCGGAGAAGATTCCATGAAGCTGAATTTTGGTTTTCATAAACTTGAAGCCAAGGTTCATCGACGTCAAACTTGAGACGAACTGTCACATTTTCAACTAGAAAAAACAGGGTTTATTATAAAGAGATGTCTTACATTGTACTTTCAGTACCAAGTGAATATAAGTAAGGTATCATATACGAGATATAATTATCGATGCTGAACAAAATATTAAAATTTCCAAATATACACACTTCAAATTTGCACCTGAACATTTATTTCCAAACTATTATAAATGAGAGTAAGTCCATTCAACCATTAGGGATCAGTAACATTTTGTATAGTACATTTTCGTATAGTAACATTTTGTATAGGTAACATCTCGTATAGTACACTTTGTATAGGTAACATTTCGTATAGGTTACATTTCGTCTAGATAACATTTGGTATAGATAACATTTCGTATAGGTAACACTTAGGGTAATTTTTCGTATAAATGTAAAAATAAAGATGAAAAATGAAACACCAAATATCAGCTATTTTTGTATTCATATTTAATGTTACATGTTCATTTTTTTACAGTTTAATTAATTATCAGATTTTTGAAGTTCATGAGCCACCAGCTGCAGATATTCTTTGTCAGGTAGAACGCCAAACTGTTCAGCAAGTAACTTAAGACGTTGATGATTGGCCATAGTTCTCTCCTTCCTTCCTGTATTTTGATGCAGATCCTGTCCAGTTGCATTTGAAAACAGGATTCTTCTAGACTCTGACTCTGTCTTGATAAAGGCATCTATTACTTTCCAAACATTTGGATGCGGACCAACCTGACTATTCCAAACTCGATTAAAACACTCGAGGCTGTTGTTTGTGGCTGTTCCATCTGCAGAAACAGTTGACCATTGATTCCACGATTTTATTGCAAACAATGGCCGCCGACGACTCTTATTTCCACTCCTGGTTGTAGACTTATTTCATATCCAGGTTCTGGTGAAGTAGTCTCCAAACACTTCTAGTTCCTGGGAAACTTCCAACCATTCTTCATCCCCAACCTCCTCATCTAGGTTGTTCTCCACAGAGGTCAATATTTGTTCTTCATAGAACCTGATCACTTGTTCAACAGGAACATATGACAAGGCATACATTTTGTACAGAATCTCCTGAAACTTGGCATTCTGACAAAAGAAACTTTGAAGACCCTTGTCTTTGATCTGATTCCATATTGCTGCACGAAAGTGAAATTGGCAACCAATAGTTAACATTTTTTCCAGTACTATTAAAGGTATATTTATGATAGTTGTTATCGATTATTGCATCCTTTCCACGAGTAGACTTAGTCAGTCATATCAGAGACATGGTTGAGGTTTTTGTAATTTTGCGGATTTTCTTTAAATGGTTCGCAGTTTTCTTAGTGAAATATTCATGATTTTCTTACAAAAATATCTCGACGTTCTTTAATTTTTACATTTATACGAAAAATTACTATGGATGTTACCTATACAAAATGTTACCTATACGAAATGTTACCTATACGAAATGTTACCTATACAAAATGTTACCTATACAAAATGTTAATATACGAAAATGTACTATACGAAAGGTTACTGGTCCACAATAGCATCAGATAACCAGATTTACATAGCACCAGATAATTGCATCTCATGGTTTTGGTAAATTAAATGATACCTGAACCAAGTATTGATAAAACCAAATATTATAACCCCTCCCCCCCCCAAATAAAAAATGGAAAAAAAATGCCTTTTATAAATTGTTTTTCACTTCCAATGAAATCTGCATGTAACTGTTATAATTTTGACATATGATTAAGTACATTTGAACTTGTTGACAATTTGTGTAAAATTGTACATTTTGTAAACATTTTTGCTACAAAATTTTATATTTCAAAGTTATAACAAAAATCTAAAATATTTTTAAGAAGTTAATCTTAAATGTCGTCTTAATTTTCAACATCACCTTTTAACAGTTATAGGACCTCATCTAAAACGACAGAAATGCAATATGTCTAAATTGACAAAACGAACACGCATTAAACATGGGTCTAAACTTCAATATCCATGTGTAAACATGAATATAAAATCTAAACTAGAGAACTAGCATTAGTCTAAACTAACCTGGAGAATTCGAACCGTCAACATCAATGAAAGGCCCTGGAAGGGGTCTAAACTTGTAAGACGGGAGTTTCATTGATGGGTCTTGTTCATCCATCTTAGCATTATCAAAGTTAGTGTCGTCAATTAATGGCTCTTGAATCATAGAATCCTCGATCATAAGATCCTCAATCATAGGCACAGTGACAGGTTCAAGTTCATCTTTAGTGTAGTTATCAAACTTGAGTTTCTGTAGAATACATTCATGTAGAAGATCCCGAGCATGATCAGCCTTCTCTCCAAGGCTCTCAACAATATCCAAGATAACCTTCTGGTAAGGATCAGGATCAGACAAGTTTCCAGAGTTGAGAATACTGCCTAGGCTATTAAAGCATCCCAGAAGAAACTGATGATGCTGAGGTGAGATCTCCTGTAGAGTCGTGGACTCCAAATTAAGAAGCATAGATTTAAGTTCGGTTTTTCGCTCCAGATTCAATTTTCCAACGGATGCAAGAGATAAATAAATCTTTTGAATAATATCCGTTTTCCAGGACGTGTATGAGTTGTGAGTGAACTCCAGGATCTCCTGGACGTGCTCTTGGTTGTTTTCCAGGCTGAGGAACAAGGAGCTACAGAGCTCCAGATATTCCCCCGAACCCTTTAAATTAAATAAAAGTTTAAAAATTCCAGAAAGTTTATGTTAGTTAGCTACCAAGATTAAATATGTTCTTTATTAAAAAGCCATTGGTTATAAAAGAAAAAAACTTGTATTTATAAACACTTCACTATACCTTGAATTTGTCGACCCCTTGATCTACTAAGTTAAGCAGTCCAATGATATTCTGGAATACGGAGTCCAAAGCAGAGTTACACATCTCCTTGTGTCTTCCTGCAACCTAAAGGAAAGAGCAGTTTAGTTCTCTAAAATTAACAGTTAGATCTAGAAGATTTTTACATCTATTTTTAAAATAATTATCCAGTAATACAATGAGCTTTCATTAAAAAGGGGCTTCAGTTATGAAATTGATAACTGAAAAAAATATTTGTTGCTTAGAGATAGTCACAAAAAAAAGTAAAAATACCATTTCTTGCAATAAGAAGTCCAAAAATCTGAGCAGTTAAGAAACCATTTTACTGCTTTAATTACTGTATTTACCTGAAGCATTCTCTCCCGAGCCTCTTCTCTTCCCATCTCTAGCTGAAATCCTGAAGATTGTCCGAGGACGGATCGGAGATGATCTAACTCTGGCCTAAGACTATACTCAAGAGTGTGAAAGCAGTTCAGCTGGGTTGAAACTACAATATTCTCCAACTCCTTAATATCGGCCTCCAGGTTATTGTACATGCTGGTCAATCCATCCTTCATCTGCTTTTTAACCATAGCTCCAGTCTTATTACTGCCAACTGGAAAATAGGGTATGTACAATATACATGTTTATGAAAACAGTCTTTAAAAATTTATCTGATCAAAAATATGGAAGATATCGTCGTTTTTTATTGCTTGAAGTGATAAATACTCACAACTTTTTCCATTGTATTTGGAGCAAGAAACCTACAAGTCCCTTTTATACTATAACTTCAATTGATAATGATCAATTTGTAGCAAGAAAGGGATAAGTCATTAATTTTTCTTAGACAAAGCTTTCAAGGGAACCCTACCAATGTGTAATGTGTATTGAACATAAATGGAGGGTCACTTAAAATATTGCTTAAGTCTCTGAATTGATTCAAATCGAGAATATACCTAGCCTTCAATTCACTACCTGAACGATTATGGGCTACGGCAAAGAAAACGACATTTGTCTAATTTCAAGTGAAAAAAAAAATCTATTCTTAGGTGAAGTAATTTGAGGGTTTTTTAATTTCAAAATTTTACAACAAGAAGGGTCAGTGAAAAATATGTTATCAATTTTACAGTTAATTTATTTTTTTTATCTATATATTAAGGAAAACAATAATTTTGTGCAAATTCTGAACATTTCCTTGAATTTTTTTTTATTTCTTACTAGATAAAATTTACATTATCAAGTAATCAGATGCCTCAGCTGTTAACTTTAGAAACTACAAGTTTATTTAATTACTGGCCATTCAAAATATCTTTTCTCTGATCGAACTTTCATTGTAAAATAAAAATCAAATAAGTTAAATCAAAACAGCAAGATACTAAAAATAAAGAAGTGACCTGTATCAACAGAGAAAACCGGTTTCTCCATCACCTCTTCCTCCTCCAACCTCTGACACTGCTCCTTGAAGGAGTTGAGAACCTTGTCTCCTGTCTCCTCTACCTCGTTCAAGGACAACAAAACCTTCTCCTCAAACCTTTTCGTATCCACTACGGAGCCATTGGAAAACAAAGAATAGGGGGGTCTTTAAGGAAACATATACTCCTAAGAACATCTCCAGAACATAAAGACATGTTTACCTGAGGATTGTGTTTCATTTACATCAAATGCTTTCATTCCTGAAGATGGTCCAGTTGATACTTCTGAGAACTTATAAGAAGCTTCTGAAGTTGAGGTTAAGTATTCCACTTTCTTTCTCATAGTGGGGGAAAGTTCAAGGATTCTAGCCAGAGTAGTTGTTGGGGCTAATGTTGTTGTTGATCTTACAGTGGTGGAAGGTTCATGAGATGGTGTGCCAAGAGTTGTTGAAATTACTAATGGGGAAGCTGGGCTAGATGTTGTGCCAAGAGTTGTTGTTGATATAACATCAGTGGAGGTTGGACTATTTGTTTGTGCAATGGTTGAAGGAATTGCAGAAGTAGTTTTATGATTTAGAAAAACTGTTGGGACTACAGTCATAGAATCTGTTGACGTCAGAGCTTGACTGAGTGTTATTGTTTCTGATCCACTGAGTTTTGAAGCAAGAGTTGAGACTGAGTTTGTGGATATTGAGCCTTTAGCACCTATCCTCATCAATCCAAAGCTGCGACGAAAGGTTGGTATGAAGTTTTGACTGCGCATGCTCAATATTCCTGAAGGTAAGTTCTATCATTTCCAATGCATGAGCTTTTGTATTATTATACCGAGTTGATATAAAAGTGAGTAGAGCTTCTAATTGGGCTTGATTGTGCTCAAGTTCTAGGTTTAAACTTTTGCAACTGAAAAAGAGTTCTCCTGAGTTTCTGACCTGCTCCAGCTGCTCCCCGGCCTGCTTCAGCAGTTCAATCTTCTCCAGGTACAGGGGCTCAACAGCAAGATTACAGGACTCCTTAGTGTTGAAGAGATACTGCTCTATTTCTGGTATAAAAATATCAACTTCGGCTTTAAACTGATTGTAGTCTTCTGTCTCAAGGATAAAGTTAAGGTCTAGTATTGACTCCTCTATAAGTGAGTGAATGGATGTGAAGCAAGTCTCTAGGGAGTTGAAGACAGAGTCCTGGATCTTCTCTAGTTCTTCCTCCAACAGGTTCAGTAAATTATCTGTTCCTTCTTCCATACTTTTCATTATCTTTTTAGCCTTAGTCATATCAATCTTCAAGTCAGGAACGCCAGCAGGGTCTAAAATAATAAAATAATTTTTCACAGAATCTATCCAAAAGCAAACTAAAAAGTTAAGAATAAGATTTCGATGGAATCACTCACTTCTAAAAAGTTCATAAATCAAAAACTGAAAAGTAAAAAGAAAACAAGGACATTCAGAATTTGCTTTCGAGAATTCGAAGAAGCTTTAGAAGAAAAACAAACTGGGACTTTCTTACCCTATACTTAACTTTCCCATTGTTTCTGATCCACTGAGTTTTGAAGCAAGAGTTGAGACTGAGTTTGTGGATATTGAGCCTTTAGTACCTACATTAGCTGTTTCATTAGTTGTTGGGGCTAATGTTGTTGTTGATTTTACAGTAGTGGAAGGTTCATGTGATGGTTTTCCAAGAGTTGTTGATATCAATAATGGGAAAGATGGGCTAGATGTTGTGCCAAGAGTTGTTGTTGACATAACATCAGTGGAGGTTGGACTATTTGTTTGTGCAATGGTTGAAGGAATTGGAGGAGTAGTTTCAGGATATAGAAAAACTGTTGGGACTACAGTCATAGAATCTGTTGATGTCAGAGCTTGACTGAGTGTTGTTGTTTCTGATCCACTGAGTTCTGAAGCAAGAGTTGAGACTGAGTTTGTGGATATTGAGCCTTTAGTACCTACATTAGCTGTTTCTTTAATTGTTGACTCTGTGCTTGTCAAAACTTCAACAAAAGATGTTGTAGTTGCTGAAGCTTCACTTTTTAAATCAAAGATTGTAGAAGCTTCAGTTACTGGATCAGCACCAGAATTGTGGTTATTTGTAGGTACATATGTTGTTGATTGAGCGGCCTTAGCTATTGAATAAGTGCCTAAAGGAACTTCTGTTCCTGCATTAACTAGAAGATCCCCATTTACTAAATCAGTGGCTGCTGTAACCACAGTTGCTGAATCAGCTGCTTTAGCTTCAATAGCTGCTGTGGTGATAGAAGTAGAGTGAGGTATCAAAGGACCTAGATTAGGCAAATTAGTGGCTTCAGCAACCATTATTGCAGAATCAGCAGTTGAAGCTGCTATATCTTCAGAAGTGGAATCAGTGCCAACACTGCCTCTTGTTGATAAATCAGTGGCTTCTGTATCATCCACTGCTAAATTAGTGGCTGCTGTAGCATCAGCTGCTGGGCCAGTGGTTGATGTAGCTTCAAATACTGCATCTTTGGCTGCTCTAGATTTAAAAGTAAAATCAGTGTTTTCAGTTGCAAATTTAATATCTTTTGTATCATCAGCTTCTGGAGCAGTGGTTGCTGTAGCTTCAATTGCTGCACCAGTGACTACTGTAGATTTAACGGAAGGATTAGTAACTACTGAAAGATTAGATACTAAATCAGTGGTTTCTGAAGCCTTAGTAGCTATATTCATTGCTCCTAGAGCTAAAGTTACTGAATCAGTGACTGCTGGATCAACAGATACTGGATCATTAGTGGTCATATCTTCAGGTATAGAATCCCTCGTTGATGAATCAGTGGCTTCTGTATTCTCAGTTGTTATATCAGTTGCTGCTGTATTCTCAGTTCCTGAATCAATTGCTGATAGAGCATCAGTTGCCAAATCAGTGGCTACTGCAGTATCAGCTGCTGAAAAAGCTTCAATTGCTGCATCAGTGACTGTTGTAGCTTTTCTAGTAGTAGCAAGAACTGCTGAAATTTCTCCTCCAGAATCAGTGGTTTGTGAAACGTTAGTTGCTGTATCAGTATCTGCCGGAGCAACAGTTTCAGTTGCAGCAAGAGCTACAGTTACCGAGTCATTAGTTTTCATGGCGTCAGGTTTAAAATCTCTGGTTGTTGTAGCTTCATATGCCAAATCACTGTCTGATGTAGCTTTGGGAGTAAAATCAGTCCCTTCTGTGCCTCTAGTTACTGAATTATCTACAGTTGCCAAATCAGTGACTGCAGAATCATCAGTTGCTGCTTTATCCTTGGTTGCTGGATCAGTAGTTGTTAATGCATCAGATGTTAAATCAGTGGCTGCTTCAGCATTAGTTACTGAAAATGTGGTTGATGAATCTTTAATTTCAGCATCAGTAGCTGTTGCAGATTCGCTAGAGGAGACAATAATTGCTGAAAATTCAGCTGCAGAATCAGTGCTTCCAGTAACCTTGGCTGCTAAATCATAGATTTCTGTGGCCTTGGTAGCTTTAATTATTGAATCTTTAGCTCTCATATAAGTAGATGTAGAATGGGTGGTTGTTGAACCTTTAATTCCAAACCATGATGTGGATGTAGTTTTAAGTGCTGCATCTGTGGAGGTTAAGTCAGTCCACACAGTGCCTCCAGTTGCCAAATCAGTGGTTGCTGTATCCTCAGTTGTTGATGTGCCAAAGGTTGCTAATTCAGTGGAAACAGTATCCTCAGTTGCTGAATCAGTGGTGGCTATATCCTCAGCTGGTGAATCAGTGGCTGCTGTTTCCTCAGTTGCTGAATCAGTGGCTGCTGTCTCTTCAGTTGCTGAATCAGTGACAGCTTTATATTCAGCATCTGAATCTGTTGCTACTTTACCCTCAGTTGCTAAATCAGTCAACGATGAAGCATCAGTGGCTGCTGCAACCTCAGCTGCTGAAAAAGTGGTTGATGTAGCTATAATTTCTGAATAAGTGGCTTTGCTAATAGAATCAGTAGTTTCTGCAGCCTTGGTTGCTATATCAGAAGTTTCTGTAACCATGGTTACTAAGCCAGAGGTTTCTGTAGCCAAGGTAAATAAATCAGTGGCTGTTGGAGCTATAGTTGCTGAATCAATAGCTCTTGTAGCATTAGATGTGAAATCTGTGGATGTTGAAACTATCACCGAATCAGTAGCTGATGATTCATCTGTTGAAGTCACATCTGTGAAAGTAAAATCAGTGCCCTCATCGCCTCCAGTGGCCAAATCAGTGGCTGCTGTAGCATCAGTTGGTATATCTATGATTCTAGTGGCATCAGTTGGTAAATCTATGGTTCTAGTAGCTTCAGTTGATGTTGAGGTTTCAATTTCTGAACCAGTGGTTTTTGTATGTTTTGTAGCTGAAACAAGGATTGTGAAAGCTTCCAATTCTGAAGGGGTTAATAACCTTTCGGTTTCTGACTCAAGTGTTGTTAAATCTTTATTTACTGAATCAGTGGTTGGAAACTCTTCAGTTTCTGAATCAATAGTTATTGAAGCCTCAGTTTCTGAATCAATAGTTATTGAAGCCTCAGTTACTGAATCCAAAACTGAAGAAGCATCAGTTGTAGAATAAGTTGCTGTAGTTTCAGATGCCAAATCAGTTTTAGTGTAAGACCCAGTTGCCAAATCAGAGGTTGTTAAAGTTTCAGTGGTTTTAGTTTCAGAGTTGGCAGTTAATGGCGTCTCACTGAATAAATCTGGTGTTGAAGTTTCAGTTATTGACTCAGCTGCTATTAGTTTCAAACTTTCTGAATCTGTTGTAATTTCAGCTAATGTGGTGTTCTCTTTTAATGATTTGGTACTTGTCTGAACTTCAGTTTCTAAATTTGATATAGGTGATGAAGATGTATGAATATGTACATATACCAAAGAAGATCTTTCCTTACTAGTAGTTGTAAAAGCATTCAGTGAATCTGAGGATTCAGTTGTAGATGCTGTATCAGATTCAGTTCCATCCAGGTTTGTATTAATTTCAGTTTCTGGAGTAGTGTCAGAGTTTGTTTCCCAGGTTGTATCAGATTCAGTCTCAATATTAGTACCAGGGCTAATTCTTAAGGTTGTATCAAAGGTTGTATCAAAATCAGTTTCAATAGTTGGTTCAGAAATAGGTAAGTTCACCACTGATACAACTTCAATGGTTGATTCTGAAGCTGTTAATGCTACATCAGCAGCTACCAGAATTACAGAAGATTTGGGGGAAAGTAGAATTTTATTGGATGCTAAATTATTAATTATAGTATCAGAGGGATTTGTTAAGCTTAATGGAGGAAGAGCTACATCAGACAAAAGTGCATCCTGTTGTGGTGGTACTGGTGGAAGAGATACATCAGACAAAACTGCATCCTGTTGTGGTGTTAATAGAGGAAGAGCTACATCAGACAAAAGTGCATCCTGTTGTGGTGGTATTGAAGGAAGAGATACATCAGGCATAAATGCATCCTGTTGTGGTGTTAATAGAGGAAGAGCTACATCAGATAAAACTGCATCCTGTTGTGGTGGTAATGGAGGAAGAGCTAAATCAGATAAAACTGCATCCTGTTGTGGTGGTACTGGAGGAAGAGATACATCATGCATAACTGCATTCTGTTGAGGTGGTAATGGAGGAAGAGCTACATCAGATAAAACTGCATCCTGTTGTGGTAGTACTGGAGGAAGAAGTACATCAGGCATAAATGCATCCTGTTGTGGCATTAATAGAGGAAGAGCTACATCAGACATGACTGCATCCTGTTGAGGTGGCAATGGAGGAAGACCTACATCAGACAAAACTGCATCCTGTTGTGGTGGTACTGGAGGAAGAAGTACATCAGGCATAAATGCATCCTGTTGTGGCATTAATAGAGGAAAAGCTACATCAGACATAACTGCATCCTGTTGTGGTGGTATTGAAGGAAGAGATACATCAGGCATAACTGCATCCTGTTGTGGCTTTAATAGAGGAAGAGCTACATCAGGCATAACTGCATCCTGTTGTGGTGGTACTGGAGGAACATCAGACATAAATGCATCCTGTTGGGGTGGTAATGGAGGAAGAGATAAATCAGACGTAATTGCATCCTGTTGAGGTAATGGAGGTAGAGCTTTATTAGACATAACTGCATCCTGTTGTGGTGGTGATGTAGGAAGAGCTACATCAGACACAACTGCATCCTGTAGCGGTAATGGAGGAGGATCTCGATAAACTTCATGAACATCCATGGATCGTGCAAAGCTATCAGGGATTATAGATCCTAAATATTAAATGATATGATTTTAAATTAATCAAATTGACCATTTAATGACTTAAAACAATGTTTATAATTTTTATAAATTAACAGCAAAAAAACTAAATATGTTCAATTTCAAGATGCATCCAACAAGACAATTTTACTTTGTTAAGTCCTAAAATCTTAGATAAGTGAAGTATAATTATTCATATGGCCTTTTTTGTCATCTATAAATAAATTTTTTATTGGATTCAGAGGTCACTGACATTGAAGCCCAGAAAAAGGTGCTAAAAGTCAAACTTCAAAATGAAGGTCCATGACTTCTTATCCATATAGATAAACTGAAGGTGACCACATGTCTATATTTCTAGGCTGAAGCCAAAAAATGATCTATCAAAAAAGGACAAATAATACTTAAACTGTTACTACAATTTTGGCTCTTTTTACATTTTCTGTAATACCTTTCTTGAAGCTTTTTTCTATTCTAACTAGGGAATGGGGAAAATAAAGAGGCATAATTGTTTTTGTTTGTCGCTTTTGCCGAAGCCTTGTGCAGTATAGAAGAACATATTGGATGAAAAATTATTAAAATTTAACTTGGGATAGGCACGATTAACAGATTCTTTAGTTTTTGCAATAAATGCACAGAATTTAATGTGAACTAACCCAGGGACAATGTGGAAAATGTATACAAAAAAACAACAGCAAAAAAAACATTCAAACAACAACAAAAACTTCCAATTTACTTCCAATTTAGACTTTTTTAAATGGCCAGAGCAAGCACTTACAAAAATCAAAAATCACTTTAAAATGTCGATTTTTTATTTCGAAGAAACATGTCATTGTGGGTAATTGGAGTAAGGCCTCAAACTGCTGAATATTGCCCACATGCAGGGTGGCCAAAACTTTAAGAAAAATCCGTACATTTATGATGAAAACGAATCAATAAATCTGTACATAAAATCTGTCCAGTCTCTACATTTTTTTTGAAAAATCTGTACAATCTGTACATATAAGGAAAAAATCCGTGCAAACAAAAAACATTCAAAATCAAAAAAACATAAAAATCTTGACAATTAATTTCTCATTTCTATTAACATTAATTTTTCTTTGTGTTCGTATACGAGCAAAGACATTGCTTTATAATTATTATGTAAGCTATTCTTTTTATTTTCTGAATTGGGATGAGTTTCCTTATTTGTCTAGGCTTAAAACTCATTATTTAGAAATAATGAATAACCCTATGTATTAATTCAGTAATCCTTGACCTTAAAATTTGATAAGATTTAAAGTTAGGATTATATTTATGAAATCTTTTGTTTATGAACACTTGACACTCTAGAGCCCAATAAACATGGAAATCAAGTGACGACCTCAACGAAGGCAGACCACATTTCGGAAAGCTTAAAAATGTACAAGTAAATGATGACGAATAATTAATTCCCATGTTTATTGGGACGTGTATAACTTGACAAGAAGACCAGCATTGGTTGGTTTTAACTTTTTAAAGTCCGACTCTTTGTACTTTTTTCCGGTAATTGATCAACTTCAGATATATCTGAATTTTAATTATTAAAAATAAAGAAATTTTATAATGTTTGATATTAATTTGATTTTTTTACGGTCTAAGTCGTATGTTCCAACTTCCTCAATTTGTATGGGCGCTACGCTCTTCGGTATGAGACGTCTTTATCAATTTTATCCTTATAGACACAAAAGATAGAAGTAAGATTAGTAGCGATCAAAAGCGCTTTTTTATCGCATTAAGCCTATACCCCCTTTCATTTTTCGCGAACACTCCCTTTAAGTATGCACTCTTCTTTCTGGGCCTCACAATTTGATGTTACAATTATTTCTTTGAGTATATTTGAGTGATTTCAAGTTTTTAATTTTTCACGTTTTATTTTCAATTGCTCTTAAATTATGAAAAAATTTAACCAATTTTTTTAATTAAAAAACTAATAATCAGAGGTTTCATTTAAGCTTAAATTTTGGATAATCGATAATAACCCAAAATCCAAAAAATTGAAAGAAAAAATTTACGTCTGGAAGTAACTAAAGTTTTTAAGGTTTCAATGACACCTTGATTGTGAAAATTACAAAAATTGTTCCCTCAGTTCCAAATATCCCCAAATGCAAAGTTTTTTTTGTGGAACATCATGTATTTCTGGAAAAAATTCTCTAAAAGATGAAAGAATGAATTTTAATTGTCAATAAAAATATTAATCAACCATTTATAATTCGGAATGAAGATAATAAGCTGCACTTAATTTTGTCGAGACTTTTTTTTCATTCACAATTTTCATGCAAAAATTAGCTTTTGTTGAGTCAAAATCAAAAAAAAAATATATGTTTTCCGGGCTTAAAATCGGAATCCTGAAAATCCGGACAGTTGGAGACAATAAACATCCAATCCGTACAATTTGTTAATAAAAATAAAAAAGTCTGTACAATCCATTCAATCCGTACAATTTGGACACCCTGCAGTTAATAGTTTTTATTCGGAAAATTCATTGATCTCCCACCAGACAAATAGTTGCCCCAACTCAATATCAAAATTTCATAATTAATCCAATTTGAATTGAATGTTTCAAAAAAAATTTACACAAATTGTTAATTTGAATAAATTTGAAAGTTTAATTCTTAAATCGTTCTGAAAGGTACTGAACATGGGCCCACCCCTTATGTGAACGACCAAATTGTTCTCCACAGTTTGGATCAATCTTTATCAAACTGGACGATCATATATAAAACAACTTTGAACTAACAGGTTTCCCATATTAATACATGACCTTTATAATTTCTAGAAGAAAGGTTAAAACTGAACTTGTTAATTTTTTAGAATTACGTTCTCTTCAACAGCTTATTATTGAACCCCCTCTCTCCCCATAATTAGTATTTAAATATTTTAACATTGTCTTTATTCAGCAGAGATATTGCAAAAGATGCCGCAATATTTTAAGAGGCAAATTTTGCAATATTTTGTACTCCAATTTTTGCAACAAATATTACCTTGCACCATAATGGTTTAGTGCAATGTGAACGCCAATGTTAATTTGCAAGCAGAAAAGTGCCAAAAAAACGTATGTCTCAAAGATTTTAGAATTCTGATAATAATACTCAACATTAAGAACATGATTAAGCTTACCTATTGATTTAGTAGTTTTTTTAACTTTAGCTCCTGCTGTGACATTAAGTGATGATCCAATTCTATCAGTAGCCCCGACATCTTAAAAAAACAGAATTTTTGTTAGCTTGAACTTCAATGCTAGAACATGCCAAGGACAAAAAATGTGAAGTTACCATGTCAAACCCCAAATAAATAGTGTAATTTATTATTATTGCGCGTAATTCCTGAGGAAAGAGTTTGAACGTGTCAAGGTCTTATTACTTTTTATTTGAACATTGAAGGGGGTCCTTACATGATTATACTATTCCAGGTCATGTGAGGTTAAGAAAGATTGCCAATGAATATGAGGGATGAACGACTTGGATTGTTCAGAGAAATAATAAACGATTTTTTAAAATGAACGAAAAAAGCTAATGATATAAATCATTTGAATGAACTTGAAAAACGATTAAATTTTTCTTAATGACCGAATTTTTCAGAAGATCGTTTTTTTTACTAGCCAAACAATATTTCCAACAATTGTTTTTTGCTGAACAAAGGATTTTATTGAACAAACAAGTTTTACTAACGAGCGATTTTACTAAACAAGCGATTTTACTGAACGAACGATATTAATGGAAAACAATTTTAATGAAAAAGCATTAACTGAAAAAACGAACGAAATAGATGAAAATTGAACAATATCTTTAAAATGCACGAAATCAAAAACATTAAACATATGAAATGGGAAAAAGCCTGAAACGCCCATCTTTAGTTACCCAATAGAATTTAACTTAAATGACTTGGTGGGAAATTTACATTTTTTTAAACTTTTGATGTTAAAAATAATTTCAATGAGTGAGAAGGAAAATATTTAATGTAATTTAAAGTAAATAATGTAAAAATGAATGAGTCCAGAAAATTTTACTGATATGAATTTCCATCCTGAATGAAGTATAGAAGAGCTAAACACCTGAACCTTTGGAAACAAGATCAGCATGTGTTCTCTCCACTTCGCTTTTAGCTTCTGAAGCATTGACAGCAGCAAAAGTACCCGACTCATTTATTCCAGCAACTGTTGCATCACTGATGCCTTGATTATCAGCAAATTTGATAGATTTTGACTTGACATCACTTGATTGATGATGATATGTAGATCTAGTTATTGAAGGTTCTTTAATATGCTTACTTGACAAAGATTCTGTTGATGTAGAAACACTGTTGTCGAGAGGGTTCTTTACTTGCACAGCAGTAACAGGCAAAAACGAAAAACTGGTATTTGATTCTTTCATTTTATTGGTTTTGTTAGGTGGAGCATCCCGGTTAAACAAATCTACAGTTTTTGCAGGACCAGATGAGAGTTCTGGGGATATGATTTTGGGCTCAATTTCCTCAAGGAATCTTTTATTAGGTGCATCAACAGGGAACCGATCAATGATTACTTTAACTCGTTCCATAGATTTAGTGCGAACAGCATTTTCTAGGTTTAACCTTGCGCTCGGAAAATGTTTATAGGGTGACAATGACATTGGAATAAGTCTATTTGCAAATGTATCTTGAAACCAAGATTTTGCAGGAAGTTCAGCACCCCCGGTTTTCAGTGGTTCATCTTTGTAAATTGTGAATGTTTTGATTTGATTTTCTTCAGCTTTCATGGGTATTGTGGGCTTAGTGTTTTTTTGGGTTATGGCTCCAGTGGTTAACAGTAGTTCATCCTCAGTGGTTGTTTGGAGTGAAGCTTTAATGTTTGCTAGAGTTAAAGCATCAATGAATGATGGGGGCTGAGCTCCAATGGTTGATGGGGGCTGAGCTTCAGTGGTTGTTGGGAGATTTTCAGTGGTTGTTACAAGAACTTTAGTATTTGATGGTGGCTGAGCTTCAGAGGTTGAAAGGGATTCAACTTCAATGGTTGTAAGCGTTTCCACTTCCATTGTTACTAGTGGTTTGGCTTCAGTCATTATCAAGGATATAGCTTCAGTTATTGTTAGGGATTTGGCTCCAGTTGTTGATAAAGCAATGGATAAAAGGGATTGAGCTTCTGTGAGTGAAAGGGAATCACCTTCATTGGTTGTTAGAAGCTCACCTTTAGTTGTTAGAGCTTTGTCTTTGCTTTTTAGGAGTTCAGCTTCTGTGGTGGTTACAAGTTCACCTTCAGTTGTTTGAGGATCAGCTTCAGTTGTTGTTAGAGGCTCAGCTTCAGTGGTTGTTATAGATTCAACTTTTGTGGTATTTAGTAGTTCACCTTCAGTTTTTTGAGGGTAAGCGCCAGTTATTATTAGAGGCTCAGCTTTAGTGGTTGTTAGGGTTTTGGATTTAGTAGTTGTTAGGAATTGAAATTGAGCTTCAATGGTTGATGGGGGCTGAGCTTCAATGGTTAATTGAGGTGGAGCGTCAGTGGTTGTTGGGGGTAAAGCTTTAATGGTTGAAGCTTTGGTGGTATTTAAGGGGTCAACTTCAGTTATTAGTGAGGATTCAGCTTTAGTTATCTCTAGGTATTCAGCTCCATTTGTTTTAATGGTTATTACCATGGGTTCAGCTTCAGTTGTTAGATGAGCTTCAGTGGATATTATGGGTTCAGCATCAGTGATTGTTACTGGTTTGGCTTTAGTGGTCATTTCTATTGGTCCAACTTCAGTTATTCCTAAAAGTTCACCTTTAGTTGATGTTAATGACTCAGCTTCAGTTGTTTTTATTGGTTCAGCTTCATTGGTTGTCAGGGTTTCAGCTGTAGTGGTTGTTTGGATTTCAGATACTGTGGTTGTTAGGCTTTCAGATTCAGTGGTTGTTAGAGTTTCAGATTCAGTGGTTGTTAGAGTTTCAGTTTCAGTGATTATTAGGATCTTAGCTTCAGTTGTTACTATTGGTTCAGCTTCAGTAGTTCTTACTATGGGTTCAGCTTCAGTAGTTATTACTATAGGTTCAGCTTCAGTAGTTATTACTATAAGTTCAGTTTGATTAGTTTTTACTTTTTGTTCAGCTTCAGTAGTTATTACGATGGGTTCAGCTTCAGAAGTTTTTACAATGGGTTCATATTTGAGGTTTGTTAAGAGTTCAGCTTCAATGGTTATAATGGGTTTATTATTAATGGTTGTTATGGGTTCAGCTTCAGTGGTTGATGGTTGATCAGCTTCAGTGGTTGTTACAGGTTCGGCCCTAGTGGTCATCAAGATGGGTTCAGTTTCATTAGGTATAACTAAAGTTGTTGTTGAAGACTGAGAAACAGATAATTCTAGGGGTTCAGGTTCAGTTGTAGTTCCAAGTTCAGCTAACATGGTTGATGACAAAACATTTTTAGTGGGTTCAGCTTCAGTGGTTGATGGGTGATCAGCTTCAGTGGTTGTTACAGAATTGGCTCTAGTGGTCATCATGAAAGGTTCAGTTTCATTAGGTATAACTAAAGTTGTTGTTGAAGACTGAGAAACAAATGTTTCTAGGGGTTCAGGTTCAGTTGTAGTTTTAAGTTCAGCTACCATGGTTGATGAAAAAACATTTTTAGTGGATTCAGCTTCAGTGGTTGATGGGTGATCAGCTTCAGTGGTTGTTACAGAATTGGCTCTAGTGGTCATCATGATAAGTTCCGTTTCATTAGGTATAGTTGTTGTTGAAGAATGAGAAACAGATAATTCTAGGGGTTTAGGTTCAGTTGCAGTATCAAGTTCAGCTACCATGGTTGATGACAAAACATTTGTTATGGGTTCAGCTTCAGTGGTTGATAGGTGATCAGCTTCAGTGGTTGTTACAGGTTCGGCTCTAGTGGTCATCATGATGGGTTCAGTTTCATTAGGTATAACTAAAGTTGTTGTTGAAGACTGAAAAACAGATAATACTTGGGGTTCAGGTTCAGTTGTAGTTTCAAGTTCAGCTACCATGGTTGATGACAAAACTTTTGTTATGGGTTCAGCTTCAGTGGTTGATAGGTGATCAGCTTCAGTGAATGTTACAGGTTTGGCTCTAGTGGTCATCATCATGATGGGTTCAGTTTTGTTAGGTATAACTAAAGCTGTTGTTGAAGACTGAAAAACAGATAATACTTGGGGTTCAGGTTCAGTTGTAGTTTCAAGTTCAGCTAACATGGTTGATGACAACACATTTCTAGTGGATGATAATGTATCCAAATATGATAAGGAGATATTTGCCATTTTAACTGGATCTGACACTACTGCAGGTCCTGACACATAATTACAATTTTTAGTTTTCGGACATTTTGGAAAGAAACTTCAATATAAGGCATTTCAGAAATAGAAATTTGAATAAATTAGACAGGACATTTTACAGCTAGGACTTCATAGATCAGACCTTACATAGCTCAGACAGTTAAAAGATAATGACATTTCATAAATAAAAAAGACATTACTTCTATATTTGATGGAAATGGTAAATGCCCGTTTTTGTAAAAATTAAAAGTAATCTCCCAATTCTAAACTTAAAATAATTGACCTTATCCATGAATTTCATTCAATTATGAAATGTCCTGCCTATAGAATTTCCTGTCCTCTCAGATCAAAGGCTTTATTAGGATGTTAGGCACTTAATGCCAGATGATTGGGCGAGTTGCCAAGTACAACTTACAATTTGCCAGACAGAACTTTGCTTAGATGTAACAACTTTACCATGGGACACTTTACCAGTTAACAAGTTTGCCAGTAACAAGTTTGCCATGTAACAAGTTTGCCATGTAACAAGTTTGCCATGTAACAAGTTTGCCATGTAACAAGTTTGCCATGTAACAAGTTTGCCATGTAACAAGTTTGCTATGTACCAAGTATGCCACTTGACCATTTTAACAGTTGACCATTTTGCCAATTGAACATTTTGCCAGTTGAACATTTTGCCAGTTGAACATTTTGCCAGTTGAACATTTTGCCAATTGAACATTTTGCCAATTGAACATTTTGCCAATTGAACATTTTGCCAGTTGAACATTTTGCCAATTGAACATTTTGCCAGTTAATCATTTTACCATTTTGTCAGTTGACCATTTTGCCAGTTGACATATTTGCCAGTTACACATAGCCAGTTAACACTATGCCACTTATTAATTTGCCAAAAAACACTTTTCCAGGTGACAAGGGCCTCTTATAATTAACTAGCTGCAGAGCTATAAAGATACATTTCCTATAAGGTTAAATTTCCTATAAGGTTACATTTCCTACAAGGTTACATTTCTTTAATTATAAATTACGTTGAGTTAGGTAAGGTCAAGATAATTTATGGACCAAGGAGCTAGAATTGGAAAGGGGACCGAGCACTACAGTCTCCTAAAAAATATATAATAATGTGCTTATCTTGGGTTAGGTTGGGTTAATACAATTTCTGGGCCAAGTGCCGAGGCTATAACAGGCTAGTGGGCCAAGCATTGCGGCTACATGAATGTTAGATTAATACATAATTTCAGGTAATGGTAAAATTTGGCACATTTGATAATAGGAAGTGTAACTACAGAAAGTGTAATTATAAAAAGTGTAACTATAGAACGTGTAATTAAAGAAATTGTAACAATGGAAAGTTTAATTATACGAAGTGTAACTATGGAAAGTGTAATTATTGGAGGTGTAACTATAGGAAGTGTAATTATAGGAAGTGTAACTATGGAAAGTGTAATTATAGGAAGTGTAACTATGGAAAGTGTAATTATAGGAAGTGTAACTATGGAAAGTGTAATTATAGGAAGTGAAACTATGGAAAGTATAACTATAGGGGAAGTAGGAAGCATAATCCTAGCAAGTTTAATTACTTGGAGTGTATATAATGAAATGTAACTGAGCCTGTTCTATGTAATTATACAATTACATAGAACATATTTAATAATCTACACCAATTTTCAATATTCTGTTTTTGTATTTTATTTTTCATTACAGTGGAACCCCTTAAACTGTAGAATAGGGAGACGGCATTTAAGCAATCTTATGTGTATTTGATGTTAATGTTAAGTAACTATGATTACCAATACCTTAAATCAATAAAATAAGCAAAATGGGTCTGTGTACACTGTAGTGAACAGTGTACACTGCAAAAATCTTGGTTTTTTATTTCTTAGTTTGGACCATTTAATATCATAATTTTCTTTTTCCTACTGTAGATATTGATATTCTTTAATTACCGTTAATTAGTTCAAATCAAAAACCATTTGAAATTTCTAAATGGCAAAGAAGTACCAACTAGCAAATTGATAACTGGTTAAATTGTCAACTGGCAAATAGCCACCTGGCAAATTGTCAACTGGCAAATTGTAAACTAGCAAAATTGTAAACTGGCGAAGTTGTAAACTGGCGAAGTTGTAAACTGGCGAAGTTGTAAACTGGGAAGTTGTCAACTGGCAAAATTTTTCAACTGGCAAAATTGTCAAGCGGCACAATAGTCATCTGGCAAATGGTCATCTGGCAAATGGTCATCTGGCAAATGGTCAACTGGCAAAATGGTCAACTGGCAAATTGTCACCTTGAAAAGTTTACCTGACTATGGTTACCTGGCAACTATGCATATAGCATAGTGTCAACTGGCAAAGTGTTGCCTAACAACTGTGTCACTTGGCAAAGTTGTCAAATGTCAAAAAGCCACCCGGCAAGTTGATACATGGGAATCTTACGCTGTTAACTTGCCGCTGGCAATGTACCTTACAAATTTAAAGCAACTGCTATTTTTTCAAAAAAGGCGATGCTTCAAAATAATTTTTGGAAGAATGACTGAAATACTGGAACACAGGGTTGGAAACCACCAGCTTTGAGAGAGTTTAAGGCATTAAGAAAGCATAATGTAAAGAGGTCCAGGCTATTCCAAGTTCAAACCAGGCTGAGCTAAAACCCTATGAATGTTAATGTATGATGCTGAAATTTTACAT
The DNA here is from genome assembly GCF_000591075.1 of Eurytemora carolleeae. Lineage (NCBI taxonomy): Eukaryota > Metazoa > Arthropoda > Copepoda > Calanoida > Temoridae > Eurytemora > Eurytemora carolleeae. The sequence goes on along the minus strand of NW_019396119.1, from coordinate 180,547 downwards.
ACATCGTCCATTCGGCCGTTTAACATTTAGAAAAAAGAAAATTTAGGATCTGATGTTTTTGGCAATAATAACATTTTGACAAGTGTCTCTTTCCTATTTATTAATAAAAATTATAAAGGGTAGAGATCTTAAATACTGTTCGATTCACTAACTCAATTATTAAGACAAAGCACAAAAATTAGTAAAAAAATCTTAGTTGTCTAGCCCTCTCAATTATTTTGAAAACTTCCAGTTACAGAAGTACATTCAGATTTTAAGCAGAAGTCTCGTGGAAAAAAAAGGATCAACATTTTTTTTTAGGGCCCAGCCTTGCAAGAACTTCCATAACAGGTCCATATTTGTACAATCCAAATATAGGCTAATTTTAAATCTAAGTTTTTTTCGTAGCAAAAGCACTGTCAATGTGATAACAGTTTAAGTTAAGTCAAAATTATTCATGTGTCCCCTTCAGGGTTTATTGGAAAAAGAAAAAAACATACTGAAGAATTCATTTATTTTAAAATAGAAATCTTCTTGGTTGATAGAAGCATAAATGTTTAAACAGTACTGATATGAATCGGACATGCAACTCTTTCATTGGGGGGTAACTTAGAATAACATCGACTTCAGCTTTAACAAGTGTAAATAAAAAAATCTAAATAAAATTAAAATATTGTGAAAAATAAAATGGGATTGAGGATTAATCAGAATATAATTTGATTTTCATTAATTTTTGTTTCTGTTAAAGGGAGTGACCGGCAATGGTTGAACTAAGATTGCAATATTATTGACAATTTTTTAAAAATTCATTTGAGACCTATCAGACGTTTTTACGTTGAATATTTGTTTAGCAAGAGAGGAAATTCAATATTTTAAATCCTTATTGAGGAATGGGGGAATGGTTTTGAGCATCGGTTTTAAATATTATTCAAAAACGACGAAGAAAAATGTATCAAAATTTCTAAAGTAAACTGATTAAATGTTTAGGAACATATTTCTCATTAGAAATTTGTCAATAAATAAATGTTAGAATCAATGGTTTCTTTTTCATCAATATTATCATTTTCTTATTCTTTATGAATTTGTTCGCAGATTTCTTCAAATTCTTCAAATGTCGACTTTACATTAAAAATTCCCGAAAATCTACAGAAAAATGGGTTTTAATAATGAGACATTAAAGCAGTGTTTCGGATCCGGATCCGGATCCGGTCGGATCCGTATCATTTGGTCGGATCCGGATCCGTATCAGGAAACGTTGATATGGATCCGGGTAGCGCCAAAAATTAACCAAAACCATGGAATAAATAAATCAAAATGGTTCGTAAATGTAATATTTACATGACGAAAATTTTTCAAAATTATCTTTAATAATTTAATGTTTACATTTTTATAATAGTAATGACGACATTTTTAACTTTAGGATTACTATAGTTTATAAATTATAACCTTGCATAACATTTAATAGGGAAAATCCGATTCACAGAATCAAAAGTTACCTCGGATCCTTATCCGGATCCGGATCCATCATCACGGATGCGGATCCGCGGATCCGGATCCGAATCAAAATGATATGGATCCGAAACACTGCATTAAAGAAACCAATAACTGAATAAGATTACTTTTTTTCATTTATAAAAGTTAATTTTTATTTTTTCAGCCTGTTCCAAAACAACTTCTTTGTATACTGTGGATGTTTTGCTACATTTTTCGTGGAAGTCATTAAATAATTTAAATAAACGAATCTTAAAATCACCCCTCCAAAATGGACAATCTATGAGGATTGTAAAGATTGCATTTGCGGTCTTACTGAACAAATATTCACCGTAAAAACGTCTTGATAGGTCTCAAATGAACCCTAAAAAATGTTACTGCAATCTTAGTTCAACTACCATACATTGCCTGTCACTACTTTTGAACAAAGTTTTGGAAATCATATATTTAAAATATCTTAATTTTTAGAAAACATTTGTTCTCTTTGTTAATTAATAATAATGAACTGGCTTCTCATTTCTCTTTACAGAAACATCAGAGATTAAAATCATTTCTTATCGAATTCAATTATGAAAAAGCCGACTGTCTTTTATTTTTGACTCAAAATGCTACAAAAAAAGGGGGAAAAATGGTAAAACGTTTGAGAAAATTACCTATTTTCAAGCTTTGTAATTCCATAATTCTTGAATTGATTCCAATATCTCTCTTTTTAATTTCCTCCTCGAGGCAATGTTTGAGCTGTAGGCTTGTTTCATCGCATTTATTAACTAGAAGCTGAACATTATTTAGTAGCTTACCCCTTAGCTGAGGTGTGAACCCACTGCCAGCACTGATCAAACTTCCTTCAAAAATCATGGCGTACCTAAACTTCTGACCGTTTCTATCCCCTTGTTGAAGACTGCTTCTATACATACGAACCTTCATGCGTAGACTATATATCAGTGCCTGTATTCTATCCTCCACATCTTGCTGAGCAGAGTCTATTATTTTCCGCGCCATTTCCATATTTTTACGATAAATTTTTTCCAGATAAAAAGTTTGCTCCAATGCAGATTCTCTGAAGGCCACATTATTTATAAAAGTCTTGCACAAGACTTGAATTCCAGCTGAATCATAAAATGGTTGAATAAAAAGGTGTGCAGCATCAAGTAAGTCGAATATTTCATCGTAAAGTGACGTCTCCTGACTATTGCAATGATGAAGCTGACCCTTCATATATCCTTCACTCTGTCTTATCAGAAGACTAAGGCTTGACGTGCTTCCACTTGAAGAAGCAACCCTGGATAATGTTGGTCCAATCTGCATGCTAAGGAATTCAAAACAGTTTTCTTTGACTGCTAGAAGCCGTGTTTTCATTATAAATGCTTTTCTATCAATCATGTTTAGAATTTCCGAGCTCTTAGCTTCAAGATATTCAACAATATTTTCCTGTTCCGTAGTATGCATCATTTCAGACAAAGGATCTATTTCCTTCAAATCTAAACGACCGCCTATTTCTATTTTTAAAAAGACCAAAAACTGGCTAAACTTGACATAAAAAAAAATTCACACGTCTTTAGAAATTGGAGAGAAAAGGAAAGACAAAATTATATTTGAAGTTTAGATTTTTACCTTGGCGCCTTATCCGAGTTTTCAAATTCAAGTTTTCTTCCTTCATTTCAGATTTTAACAGCTTTCGGAAGTCAGCCTGACAATGAAAAATATAAATGGTAAAATGCATTTTGAAATGTTGTGGACCCATTATTAGCAACAGTCAGGATTCCCAACCGTTATCTTGCAGTTGTAAATTGGGCATGTGCCTCTATAAAGTTAGAGGCCGGATAGGCATGGTAGTTGAGCTGAAAATACAGTATTGTAGAGAAATATTGTAAAAAACATTTTAACGAGAGTAAAGCTTAGACAAATAAATAAACATAGATAGCTTATGTACGAAAAATCACCAAGAATTGTACAGTCCGCGAACTCATACTTGAAGGAGTGAAAGTGTACTTCAATGATAAGTGGGGTGGTTTGGTGTTTTAATGGATTTTATAATATAGTGTAAAATAACTCCGGGAATGGAACTATTTGAACAACAATATTTCACTGAGCAACATATCATATTGACGAGAACTGAAGAAGGACATGAGAAGGACCAAACTAACATAAATTTCTCTCTACAGAACTCATGTACACCACAAGTACACAATGACACAAGAACAGCCAATGTTCACAACCGACCTAGTTAATCTATATAATAGGAATATCTTTTAAACATCTCTGTACATTTATATCTTTCAAGATGAAAAATGTCGTCTTATGCGCAATCTATCTTTATCTATGGCGTAAAGTTGTTGAAATATTTCACCAGAGCTGAAAACTTTAGAATGGTGGATATCATAAATCTCATACTTTCATAAATTTCGAGATTAAATATTGCAGTAACTCTGCATGATTTTAAACTTCAGATTAATTATTCGACGGGATATCTGGATATTTCATTCTAAAGTTTTCAGCTCAGTTGTTTCCGACAAGAGAAGAAACGTTTCTTACCATTATTTAATAACCCGAAAAAAAACAGATAAATGATTGTAAAGACTAATTTCCTATTTAGGAAGATATTTCTAAAAGAAATTTTGGATTAAAGGCAATAGTGGAACCGTGGAATCGATTATTTCATTATCATTATTACCTTTGCTGAAATTATTTGCATAAACCTGCTAGATTTTAAAATGAATTTTAATAACTTATTTTCAAAGTTATAAGCTCATTATTTTTCTCAACCTGTTAGTTACAAGTTTTGTCCATGTTGTTTTGTCCATGTTGTTTTGTCCCTGTTGTTTTGTCCCTGTTGTTTTGTCCATGTTGTTTTGTCCATGTTGTTTTGTCCCTGTTGTTTTGTCCATGTTGTTTTGTCCATGTTGTTTTGTCCATGTTGTTTTGTCCATGTTGTTTTGTCCATGTTGTTTTGTCCATGTTGTTTTGTCCATGTTGTTTTGTCCATGTTGTTTTGTCCATGTTGTTTTGTCCATGTTGTTTTGTCCATGTTGTTTTGTCCATGTTGTTTTGTCTATGTTGTTTTGTCCATATTGTTTTGTCCATGTTGTTTTGTCCATGTTATTTAACAAATGTAAAAAAAACGTTTTTCTGAAACAACAGGTGAAATATTATAAACCACTTTCACTTTCACATGACAAATTTAGGTTTTAAGTTTCACTGATAATTTAAAGATTCGATGATTATCAACTTTTGCAGTTTTCCGTCCCCTTTTAGGCCAATATTTCAAACCTCATTTTCTCAAAAACAGCTACTCATCAAATTTGTTTAAAACATGTTTTGAAATCGTCTAATCCTATACTTTTAATATCCAAAAAGATGTTCAGGGAAATTATCAGTCCAGCCTAAAACCTAAATTTGTCATGTGTGCACTTTCCGCTCTAATTTTAAAAAATCTAAAATCATACTATCTCGGCAATTTGTAAAGCGTTTTTTTTTTAATAAGAAATGTAATCTTAAAAGAAACATTACACAAAATACAGTTAAAAAACATTAAATAAACGTACATTGCAATGTGTGCCATGTGTACAGGCCCTTTTTTTCAGAATTTTTTAGAATTATCAACGCGAAAAACTTCACCTCAAAGTTAACACTAAGATAATTGATAAGGGTTGATTACAAAAACAAGCTTTCTTTCGAGGACATGGTTCTTAAAAACCGGATCAAAACTATTTTAGCTTAATGGATCCCAAGTCATCCAGACTTAGCAAAGATATTCAGGATTCAAGTTCAACTAGACTTTACTTTATAAGAAAACATTTGAGGTAAATCCGTGGTGCTCATTTGAATCAATTATTTGGCATGAATTCAGAATATAAATAGCTAAAATGAAAACAATTAAAATTAGCGAATAAACAGAAAAATTATTTTAACTACTATACTACAAAAAAACATGCCTGTTCTGTCATGAATATCAACAATTTTTTCAAATTTTCAATAGTTCATAAGATCAGTAGTTCAAAGGACAGTCATCCAAACTTAAAACCGCTAATTTTTTATAAGTGTCGTCGTCTGATCCATGAGATTCTCTTAGCCTAGTGTTCAAAGAGTCTGGGCTACGTGATCCGGATCAGCTTTGTTTGCCAATTCGGATCTAGAGGTTAGAATCACTGAATAACTAGGAGTAGTTTATCTAATAATCGAACAAGTGCATGGCCAAGTGGGCACTCGAGAACTTGTCGAAACTAGTTCTAATACTCCTTCCTGAGTCCGAATTTAATTAATTCAAGCCGCGTCTCAAATCCCCAAAAAACCTGTTTTAATTGAGCGCCGCCTTGAATTTAGAAAAATTGAATACAATCTTAAGTGGAACCAACCATATTTGAGCCGTGCGTGGCTTAGATTCTTTAAATTCGGCCTCTGTTAATTTCATGAAACCTCAGCTATTAAAAAAGGGATTATAATTGAAAGCTAAAATCATACAGGGCGGCCACAGGGGGGGGGAAGTGCGTTGGTACCTGTTTAGCCCCCCCCCCCCTCCCACTGAAATTCTGTATCCGTTCATAATGATAATTACTGCATAGAACCCAATTATTAAAAAACGTTAGATTTGAATCCAAAAATACTTACATCTTGTTTTACTTGATCTGCAACTTTACGCTGATGAAGATCAGTTCTGTTGAAGTATTCTTCCGCGCTCATAACTCTGATAAACAAGGGTTTGTTCAAATTCTAAAATTAAAATGTTGAATCCAATAAGTTCTTTGAACTGCAAGTGAATATGGTCAAGTTAGGTTTATATATACGCTGCAACCCCAGAGTATAGAGAATATAGAAATCTGCAAAAATCAAGTACTTTTCACTTAATTGTTATTATAACAGAGGAATAAGTGTTAAACTCCAGATCCACCCATTCCCCCCCCCCCCCCCCACCCCTCTGTACTGGTACAAGATAAAAAAAATGAGTTTGAACTAGAAAACATTTTACTATCTTATTATAACCCCAACAGTCAATAATTAATAATAGTTAAAACTTGTGTGTAGAGATAATTAATCTTGAACGTTTGATCTCGATATCCAATGTGGGAACTTATAAATTAGAGGATCAATACTTAATCCCTCTAGTAAATTTGTCCCTTCAGGTTAGGCTCAGTAATATTTGTCATAAATACATTTACCACAATTACAAGTGTTACTTATGGCAAAAGTATTTATGGAAAGTGTTATAATGGCAAATGAATTTAAGGCGTAAGTATTGTGGCAAATGTAACTAAAACCATCACGGGATATCACAGAGGAATTAAATCTGCAACAGATGTCGATAAAATACTTAATCCCAAGATTAAAAACACAGAAGTTGTCAGCTCTAGTCAAATAAAGCAGTTTTGACAAGAAACGAAGATGAACAAATTGTCCCTTGTAATAGAAAACATGAATAGAAGAAATATCAATCTTCCACCCAGCTGACCGGCGCCAGTAGATATGTTGGCGCCATATAGAATCATGGCGCCACAGAATTCCTAAAAGAACATTATTAATTTTTTTTCAATCCATTTTAATTCAAATAAATAAAAAACTTCCTCAGAAAAATTGATTATTCATTCCAATGAGCAGCTAAGATTAACTATTTCATATTGTTAACTTATCCCAAAACAAATAAAAAAAATGTTTGAATTTTAATGATTTTTTAACATGTTAAACCTCCAATTTAAATTTAAAGTAAAGCGGGCTCAGGAGATCTTATCAGACAAACATCGATTAAATTTGAGGTAAAGCGGGTTCATGAGTTATGATCTGACAAACATCGATCAAAATATTGATAATAATATTGATAATAATATGGGGGGGTCCAAAAATCGTTCACTAGGACAGACCCGAGAAAATAGTCTAAAAGAGGCGCCAAAAGACATCTTAATAAAAAATATATTCATTACCTTTAATTACACCTCAAAAAGATTAAGAAGTTTTTTTACCAAACCGTCACTACACTACCGTACCAATTAACCGTGTACAGTGTACTGAAACAGATGTGTCAAATTCAAACTTGTTTGTGTACACTGTACATTTTTTATATTTGTACGCAATGTACTCTAGATAGTTAACCTCAGGGCCGCAGAGTTATCAAAATTCCAGGGGGGAGAACACATGTATCAAGGAAATTTTTTAAGGATTTAATGGGATTGGAGGCACTACACTTGCCCCCTCTACCCGGCCCATGACACATAATCTGAAGAATCTTTTCAATAAAGAGGAGAAGGAAANATGTCTATGTCTATATGTCTATGTCTATATGTCTATGTCTATATTTCTATGTCTATATGTCTATGTCTATATGTCTATGTCTATATGTCTATGTCTATATGTCTATGTCTATATGTCTATGTCTGTGTCTATATTTCTATGTCTATATGTCTATGTCTATATGTCTACGTCTATATGTCTATGTCTAAATGTCTATGTCTATATGTCTATGTTTATATGTCAATGTCTATATGTCTATGTCTATATGTCTATGTCTATATATCTATGTCTATATGTCAATGTCTATATGTCTATGTCTATATGTTTATGTCTATATGTCTATGTCTATATGTCTATGTCTATATGTCTATGTCTATATGTCTATGTATATATGTCTATGTCTATATGTCTATGTCTATATATCTATGTCTATATGTCTATGTCTAAATGTGTATGTCTATATGTCTATGTTTATATGTCTATGTTTATATGTCTATGTCTATATGTCTATGTCTATGTCTACATGTCTATGTATATATGTCTATGTCTATTTTTCTATGTCTATATGTCCATGACTATATGTCTATGTCTATATATCTATGCCTGTATGTCTATGTCTACGTATATAAGTCTATGTGTCTATGTCTATTTTTCTATGTCTATATGTCCATGACTATATGTCTATGTCTATATATCTATGCCTGTATGTCTATGTCTACGTATATATGTCTACGTGTCTATATGTCTATGTGTCTATATGTGTATGTATCTAAATGTATCACATAAATTTGCCTTACATAGTCTGTAATTGTAGTGTACAGTTTGTTCTAGCTAGTACAGTTGGCCTGGTACTTCAAATGAACCAGAGTGTCTATATGTCCATTTGTCTATATATCCATGTAATAATATGTCCATGTGTCTATATATCCATGTAATAATATGTCCATGTGTCTATATATCCATGTGTCATATGTCCATGTGTCGTATGTCCATGTGTCTATATTTCCATGTAATAATATTTCTATTTGTCTATATATCCATGTGTCATATGTCCATGTGTTTATATTTCCATGTGTTTATATATCCATGTGTCATATGTCCGTGTGTCTATATTTCCATGTGTCAATATTTTAATGATTATATATGTCCATAAGTCTATATGGCTATTTTCTGTGTCGTAGATAGAGAGCGCGGCGCTTGCAAAAAAAATGTTGTTTTTAAAAGATCAAAAAGGGTCAAAATTAATGACTTAAGACTAAAAAACTAGATTTTTAACTTATCACACATTATAGTTTTTTAAGATAGATATTTTGCATGTTTTGCATTATGTTTTTGAGAAGGTATTTTCATCAAACCAAAAACTGGAGGTATAAGATGTATAGATTTGAGTTAAAAAGTAATTAAATGTATTACTGAATATTTTTAAATCTCAATGTTACTTTTTGCTGTCCGATGGTTCATTTGAATCATTAATCTAATAAAAGAAGGGAAAAGATTAAGCTTCTCAAAATACAAAAAAAACCATTTAAACCCTATAATTTCACAAGACAGGATAGAAATAAGAATTCCCAAATAACTTATTTCAGGAAGCACCCACTTTTCCTTTAAATCCAAGAAAAAATAATCTTTTACACAAAAAATAGATTTTATGCCAATTTTCTCCCTTTTTTCCTTCTTTATTTCATTCCTGTTTCGAATTCTTAATAATTCTAATAAGTCTATATGTCTATATGTCTATATGTCTATATGTCTATATGTCTATATGTCTATATGTCTATATGTCGATATGTCAATATGTCTATATGTCGCTATGTCTAAATGTTTATATGTCTATATTTCTATATGTCTATGTGTCTGTTCGTATATATGTCTATATGTCTATGTGTATAAATGTCTATGCAGAGTGGGATGGCCTAAAATGTCTAACCGGACGTTTGATTGAAACATAACAATGGTAACATTATCTACGGGAAGGGATATTACGACAAGTCTTAGATATAAGGATCCAAAAAATGGATACTAGAAAACAATTTTCTCAGCGGATAAATAAGTAACTTGTAATAAACTAGTTTTAGCTCGTTTTCAATTTGTTATTTTTTATAATGAATTTGTCTCATTGCATATTGAATAAATAGCAAGTGTTTCAAGGGACTTTATAGAAATTAAAATTAAACCTTCAAATTAACAATTGCACCCTTAAACCTACTATACCTACTATTCCTTATGGTCGGTTTCAATTCATGAACTTTGATTGGTTTCCATTCACGAACTTTTTGTTGGTTCCATGTATGAACCTTTGGTTGGTTTTCTTTCATGAACCTTTGGTTGGTTTCCATTCATGAACCTTTGAATGGCTTACATTCATAAATCTTTGGTTGGTTTCCATTCATGAACTTTTGGTTGGTTTCCATTTATAAACCAACCTTTGGATGGCTTACATTTATGAACCTTTGATTGGTTTCCATTCATGAACCTTTGGTTGGTTTCAATTCATGATCCTTAGGTTGGCTTCCCTTCATGAACCTTTGGTTGGTTTTCATTCTTAATCCTTTGGTAAGTTTCCATTTATGAACCTTTGGATGGTATCCATTCATTAACCTTTGATTGGTTTCTTTCATGAACCTTTAGTTTTCAATCCTGAATCTTTGGTTGGTTTCCATTTTAAACCTTTAATTTGTTTCTGTTTCTGAATCTTTTTTTGATTTTCATTAATGAACTTCTGATTGGTTTCCATTCACGAACCTTTTGGTGGTTTCTTTCATGAACCTTTAGTTTATATTCCTGAACCTTTAGTTTATATTCCTGAACCTTTAGTTTATATTCCTGAACCTTTGGTTGGTTTCAATTACTGAACCTATGGTTGGTTTTCATTCCTGAACTTTTGGCTGTTTTCCATTTATAAACCTTTGAACCTTTGGTTGGTTTGCATTCCTGAACCTATGGTTGGTTTTCGTACGTGAACCTTTGGTCGGTTTCCATTCATAAACCTTTAATTGGTTTCCACTCATGAACCTTTGGTTGGTTTCTTTAATGAACCTTTGATTGGTTTCACTATTTTCCCGCGGTATTTGTTACTAAATACACCTATGTATTGTTTATTTGAGTCGGTCTCCTATTGGTTTCATCTCAAAATAAACAAAAAAGAAAAACAAAGTAATGTTTTTTCTACTTCGTGTCTCAACAGTGATAGCATACATTACATCCTGCTTTCTTGTTTTATATTCTTTTTTCAGCTAGAGCATTTTTCTGATATTTGTCTCATTTGTTGAATAAATTACATATCACAAAAAAGTTCGGTTTATATTTTTACCTTGTCAAATTGTTAGAGCTGAAAAACCTCAAATACGGTTGAACCAAATGCTTTTGCAGTTTAGCACTCAGGGTTCAATCTTAATATTGTTTTAGAAACTCTTTAAATAGAGTTAGGCATTGATATTATGCGTTTTTTAGATATTCAAGAATTTTTGGCTTTTACGAGTCTTCACAAAAAAAACTTTAAACATTTGTATTCTCTAAAACTTTTCTTTTACGAAATAAGGCAACATTTTTATTCCGGCAGAATATATATTTTTCAAAAACAACTTGATAAATTTTCAGACTTAAATCTTCTAAAATACTCAAGGTTTTGTATAGTGTAATTAAAGCAAAGGTACTGAATGTTTGTAACAAACTCTAAATTTTCTAATGATTTTATCTTTTCAACTCATTATCGTAGACCTCAAACTATGAATTTTGTTACAACAAATAATCTATATTTGAAAAATCAAAGGTTGAAAAGATATAAGGATGAGAAAATTTGAGTTTGGTGCAAAAACTTAGTTCCTTTTAGAAAATACAATTTTGAAATACGTTATTGTTAAACTTTAGAAATGTTTGTGTAATCTTCTGACTAATATCAATATTTAAAATAAATGATAACTTAAAATAAACTAGAATTTCAAAATTATTTGAAGAAAGAACAAATCTGTTTCGAAAATCTTGTTAACTGAAGAAAATTATCCTGGAGATTTTAAAATACACAATCGGCAATTCAAAACTAAAAGAATGTATAAATGTGTTAAATATGGATTTACAGTGATAACCAGAAAACTCTAAAATAGAAAGACGACTTTTAGAACCAAGATGCACCTATGAGCAGGAGACACAGTAATTGTGCAGTGTAAACAGACCTAATTCAAGTGTCTTGTATGACTATTTGCTTTGTAACAGCTTCAATCACAATTAAGAATTGCTTTGATGTCGTCTTCCTATTCAATTGTTTTCTGGTTATCACATTATAAAAACAAATACAGCGTGTATTTGTAAATATATATCTATACATATAAATATATTCCCTGTGTTTCTGCTAATGTATCTTTATACACCTAATGAACATTAATAATATACCGCGAAATATATTCGTTCATCTTTAAGTGTTTCCCCTACCCCCACCCTAGATTATTAATCTGAGCCCTCACCCTACACCCCCCTCCCCCCTCCGGCATCCAGTGCACTCAATTGCATCTCTAACTTGCACCCTATACGATCACGAAATATCAAATTAATGATCCGGATCACAGGGAGCTACAAATTATTTTTCTGTTTTCATTTTTGTTCTTACAATCGTCCTTTACGTCTTATCCTTAAAGATTAACTCTAAGTTCAAAGCTATGGTGGGCCAAACACGTTCCAGGACGGGCCGAGTAATCCTATAAATTGAATAGATTAGTATAGAGAGGAATTAACTCGAAAAATGTGTAAAACCGCCATTTTGTTTTACTGTTCCCATACTGTAACTGCAGGTTTTTGAATGCCATCTAACAATATTCTCTGCAATAATTCACATATAGAGTTTGATAAATAAAGATATTTTTGGAAATTTTACTGAATAATAAGAAACAATTTCTATAATAATTTCATATGTTTTGTTATCGAGAGCCAGTTCCAGCCGCGGCGCTCGTCCCCCTAGCCTGTCCTAGCCGCAGTGCGCGGTCCAGAAAGTGTCTTACCCTAAAATATATATTAATCTCTATCTTCTTATAATTCATTGTGGCATTCGCGACTAACGGAGTAAGGCCGCTCCCAGTTAATAAAGCAAATAGTTTTACCAGATTCTATTGTTTTTAGTTAACACAATCACTTAAATTTTAATGGCATAATGCGATATTGCTCTTTCTTCACTTATATCTTTGCGTCCAGTTAATAATTGCTCTAACGGGACTGTAAGCATAATTTGAAGTGATCCTCCATTGACAAATGACAATGCCTTATTCGCAACAGTACTCGTTAAAGCCTTGACTGATCAATTATGAATTAGATGTAAATATATGTATTATGTATAATTTGGAAAGGTAATTGTTTCACTACAAAAGTGACTGACGCATTTCTGCTGCAGGAAAACAAATAGGAATTATCAGAAATATAAACTTTGAAACCTAGAAAAACTACAACATTTTCCTCATTGATGAGAAAAAGGTAGGTTTCAATATTATCTTTCTGAATAGGGAATTGCCATTCTTTGCATTAAAAGGCCACTTGATATGACGATTACATACAGTCCCTTTCAGAGCATTTCTCTTTTCTAAACCTCAGCCCCCCCCCCCTCCATCGCTCCACTACAAAGAACAAAGAATTTCCGAAATTATCTTCCCCATTTGTGGAGGGGTTCTGTCACACCATTATTGAGAAAAATTGAGGGGTATACTTGGATATACTTGGATATATTTGGATATACTTGAATATACTTGGATATACTTGAATATACTTGGATTATGCATGCTAAGAGAGCCACATGCGTGGCCATGTAATTAAAAAGGTAAGATTAATAAGAAAAAGAAGACATGTTTTAGTCTACATGATTGTGCAGAGCAATATTTAATATGTTACAATGTTGTTCTTTTTCAAACAAGTATTTGAGGCTAACTGTTGTATCAGAGGTTTAAAGTTCTTTCGCCTAGAGAGGCTTAAAGGTCCAAGGGTGGAAAGGACCCGGCAGTTATCTCTATAGGAGATTTTAGGGTTTGGTTTGGGTGCTAAAGAGAAAATATCTTGTTCAAGAGAGAATTTCTTGTTAAAACTCAATGATCTGGAGGAACAGTTTCACGGTAATTTATTCAGATATTTAGTATCGGCGTCTATATAGCTTTATCTATCTATCTATCTATCTATCTATCTATCTATCTATCTATCTATCTATCTATCTATCTATCTATCTATCTATCTATCTATCTATCTATCTGGAAGAGTCCAGAATGACAGTGACAATTTATCCGTTTTCCAGAATTTGAATAATTTGACTTTTATCGATATATTTGATTAATGTTCTGCTAGGTCTAAATCGGCCAGTGTGACGAATATAAACTGTAAAACCATCTATACCACCACCAGATAGGGATAGATAAACCTTCATTTGGGTTAAAATTTATCTTGATTTGGAATATAGAATATAGAATATAGAAAATAGAAAACAGAATTTATAAAGATACAATAATATATATATATGTATATATTAAATATATACAGGGTAACAGGGTTTCTCACAAAGAATAATACTGTAGAGACGCCTGAACACATTTTATTAAACACTAATTCAATTGTAATTTGGTCTGCTGATGTTGTGTGGTTATTTTCTAGATCAATTAACAGCATCAAAAATATGAATGTTTAATCACGCACCTCTGACCCTTCAGTAATAGTAAATTCAACCTAAAGTCTGACCGCGTCAACCTTGTTGCACCGGCTAGTCCTATTAAGTGTCTGCTTTATTTACCCAACGTCCGGGCGATACAGTACAAACTGGGAACGGAAAGATTGACCCGGCTCGGAAATTCAAATGTACTACGGCTGCCTGTGTAATCTTTAAACGGTAAGATTAATTACAAACTGTAGCAGGCAATTATATTTGGTGAAAATGTTACTAACTGAACAAGAATATCTTTTTTGACAATAGGCTTAAATGGTTTCAATATCAGATAACCAGAGGTACATTAAAAACTAACAGTCTTTATATATGTCTTACATATAATTTTTCATTTTTTGTTGCTTTTTGTTTTTATTGATACGTGAAAAAGTCTAATTCAAATGTATTTTTCACATTTTATCTCTGCAGATCTCAGAAATTCAAATTACCTCGTTTACATTTCTCCTCAATGTGAGCTTAAGCTAATCAATTTTTGGTCAAACATAATATTGTTCTCTGTTTGTTTTGTCGCTTTTTTTTCACTGATACATGAAAAAGTCTTATTTGAATGTACGTAAAATATGTGCCTTTTTTATCATCAACCACATATACGCTTTCTGATACATAAATAAATTTCTCTATGCAAAGCTAGGGTGTCCAGCGAAAGGGAAAAATCGTTTCGCGAAAATTTCACATTTTCCGCGAAAAAAAATGTTCGCGATCATTTCCCTTCATATTCGCATATCGTTCGCGAAAAAAGTTATGCGAAAATTTCGCGAAAAAAATAATGCGAAACAAATACGTAAATTTCGCGAAAAATACAAAAATTTCAAAAACAAATTTACTAAAGAGAAATTATTTATATGACATAATAAAAATCCAATATTGAGCTATCAGAGCAGAGAATTCCACAAGTTCTTTTGAGCAATTAATTGATGCATCTATAAAATTCATGGTTTTCACAAAATTTTCGCAGTTTTTCGTAGTTTTTCGCGAAACGTTTCGTTCGATGGAAACCCTATGCCCTATGATTTTGATGATAATAAAAAATATTTCTAACCATAAATAAGTTTGGTAAGTCTGGTTCCAGGATAATTTTACACAAAAAATTTTCCGGAAAAAAGTCCTCTTATTGTGGAAAATGCATAAGAACAAAGGATGTTTCCAACCATGGAAGAAAAGGGGCTTAGCACACCCTTGGCTATTCTTTTTATGAAAAGTCCAAGACTTGGGACTTTAATTCCTGTGATCTTATTTCAGGAAAAAAGTCCCATCTATGAATCTAAAACTCATAACTTTGTTTACAGTGAAATGTTTACCTAAGATTTCAGAAAATTGGGACTTTTTTACCAGGTTTTTTTATTTTCAGGATTTTTTTCCTGCGACTTTCTTACATAGATAAGTTTAATATCATTGATTTTTTTGTTGGATTGATTTACCGTCTATAGAGGGTGGGAGGAATTAATGTGTGTGATAGAAAAGGGGGTGGGGTGGGGAAGGGCAGAAGGGGAGGAAGGCGTGGATGGGGTAGGGGAGATAAGGGGAGAAGGGGGCGTTCCCATAGATCTCATAAATTATCTGACCACTGGTACTGGAATTGACAATAAGTAGTCATTAGTTTAGTTTCACTTCTTAATATCCTCTTAACATATACTTCATTGTACTGTTTACAACTGTACTGAGCCCGAAATTTAAAAGAGTATCGTTGAACGAAACTCCCGAGTTTTCTTTTTTGGGGTCTTAACATTTGTGTAGATTTTTATTAAAGAGATTCGAAAAAAATGGAGAATGTAAAGAAACTAAATATAATAAAATTTCATAACAAAAATCTATATCCACAAAACTACCTAACCCCATTCGTAAAACCCGGGTTCTAAAACTGGTTTTCATAACGATACCCTGTCTTAAGTTTTGGGCTCTGCACTCTACCGTACTTTACTGTACTATACTGTACTGTACTGTACTGTACTGTACATAATGTTATAGATTATATCTCAAATGGCCCCAATTCACTGCCAGGCACTGAATTAACCTAATTCTAAGGTCTTATTAAGGGTTTAAGGGTCCAAGGACCCTGAGGGGAGGGGGGGGCTGCTGTAAACTTTTCTCCTTCAAAGTATCTCCAGATAATCCAAAGTTTTGGTTAAAGTGCTTTACACCTTACAGATCATCGTAAATAAATCTCATATTTTATTTGCATCATTGTTTTTTCTTGATAAAGGTTTACTTGCGCAGACTTTTCAGGCTTTTTTTAAAATGAACTCAAAATATCAATTTTTGAGAACGCCTTGTTCATTGATGTTTGGTAAGCTCCATTCATGCTCCCTCATGCTCTATTGCATTAAGTTTATTTTAAACTGCAATGATTTAGGCTGGTTTGACTGAACTTGAACCTTCGACAAGAAAAGATTTTTCTAAACATTTTTAGTTTTCATCCTCTTTTTCCGTTCACTACAAATTCCCCTTATTTCCCCTATAATACTTGAAATTCCCCCTGAGTTTCTCTTAAATATGATAAACTGCTTTCAAGCCACCTGGGCGCTCAGTTGACAAGAATGTGTTGTGTACAATGTCGTAGGACAGAAAAGAATCATATTTCATATTTTATGCTTTTCAAGATTTGGTAACAATCCCTTCCTTGTTCTGATTTATTTCTAGAATATTGACAGCTGGTAGTTTGATGACCACCAGGCCTGGATCTAAGAATTGTTCTTTTCCGGAGGAAAAAATTTGCTTGATCCATGCCGGTACAAAACGAACTGTATATGCATTCAGTCGTACCGTCCAGTCAGGCTACCTAGTGTAGAGTCGACCCACCAAATGTAACAAATGTAGCCTGGCAAGATAACATTGAATTACCAATACGATGAACTTCCCTAAAGAGAGATACATCATCCCCCAAGTAGGCTATTAACTGCCTTTTTAAATCAGAACTACCTCTGCAGATGTTCGGTTTTGAGGCTTAGAAAATAGTGGAACAAGGTAATAAGGTAAGGAAAGTTAATTGCGGTTGCGTATTCTCTGCGTACATATTGAAACTAGTTCTCTCTGGGCAGTGTTTGTAAACAAGAATAGATGCATCAGTGCTTCTCTATTATCCGAGGAGGATAAACATTTAATTTTGATAATTCACATAATAGTTTCCTATGACCAGAATATTTCATAGATTTTTTACGTGAAAGATGGATCCCATATGAGGCTGTTTGACATCCATCTTTTGTTTACTTTATAGCCCAGAGACAATACCATGCAGTACAAAAAATGCGTACACCTCTGAAATAACTATCTTTTCATTATAATTCTTTGAGTGGAACAGTTTCTCTGTTTTATTTCGGATTTATATTGCTATAACCATAAGAAAATAAATAATAATTAAAAACGTCCCTGGGAAAACTCCTGATTTTATTTCCTTCAAAATAATTGTAAATACACATATCCATGATATTTATTTCCTCAGGTCGGACTTCTTATCTGCCAGAAATTAGGGTGTTTTTTCCCAAATAATTTTTAGATGCAACTTTATTGGCAGTCATATTATAGTAAAATTGATTTCAAAGTAAAACATATTCGAGTAAAATAATTTTTTAACGAAATAAACTGCTATTAATAATACAGTATATGGAAGAAGACATTCAAAACTATTCACCAACTGTCATGTTTCGTGGGTCACCCTATAAAATAGAACTGAAATTTTCTTCCTATAACAGGAATATTATGCAACAAGGAAAGCAACATATTTTTAGAACACTAAACCTTTTGTTGTGGATTTTCCTCCTCTCCTTTTCTCTTTTTGGTTCCCNGGGGTGGGGAATTTTCTGATTTTTCCTAAACACTCATAGCCCTCCCTTTACCTATAAAACCGGGCTTTTATAAATTTGCAAGCTTTTCCTAATTCAACATCAGGTAATATTTGAAATGGTAAGGCCATGACGGCTTTTCAAAATTTTATCATTTATAATTTTTCGACCTTTTTCTGCAAACATTTTAACTATAAAACTGAATTTAGCTATAAAAAAATTTCAATCATTGCAAATTTGCAATTTTTTGCAGATTCTGGAAGTAGAGCACAAGAGCTTTCCAATGATGTTTCATTTGTCATATTTCGACATTAAAAATGGGATTTAGAACGTATACTGGTTTTCAAGTACCCAGCAGGGATAGGGTTAACCAAGGTACTAATGCAAGGAAAGTTATTTCAGAGGTGTACACATTTTGTGTACTGCAGTATACTGTCTTTGGGCGGAAAAGTAAACACAAGACGGATGTCACAGACTGACATGGAATCCATTTTCACAAAAATAATCTATGAAATATTCAGGTCAACGGAAACTACTGTGTGAATTTTTAAAATTATCAAAATTAAATGCTTTTAACCTCCACGGATACTAAACGAACAGTGATGCATCTCTTCTTGTCTACAAATTCCGCCCAGAGAGAACTGGTTTCAATATGTACGCAGAGTATACGCGACCGCAATTAGCTTCCCTTGCATTAGTACCTTGGGGTTAACAAACCGTGTTCCTTACGTTTCTCATACGTTAACATGAGTCCACATGAAAATAATAAATAAAGTGTTCACTGTTTAGATAATTTATTTATTTAGTTAATTAACTAATATTGTAAATTTAGAATACAGGCAAAAAATGAACTGTACAGAAATAAGATAAGTAATTCATTTTAATGAACTTTATGCTACAGTGGGTCCCATAATAAACAGGATAATTCAAGAACAGTTTTGGTAAACAGTATATCATCTTACAGTGGGTCCCATGATAAACAGGATAATTCAAGAACAGTTTTGGTAAACTGTATATCATCTTACAGTGGGTCCCATGATAAACAGGATAATTTAAGAACAGTTTTGATAAACAGCATATCATCTTAAATTATTGATAAGTGCACCGTTTCCGAAAAATTCTACATACGAGCTGATTTGTGTTTAGATTCTATTTTTAAAGGTGCTTAAAGGGATGTGAGACGTAATTTCAAGTGACTTTTTTATTAGTTAAAGGGGCTGTAAAGGAAAAATAAAAGGGGGTATAGGCTGAAACCTAACATTTCCCTTTTATTTTTCCTTTACAGTCCCTTTAAGTGGTTCAAACCTTCGTCTGAAATTTGTCTGAAAATCAAGTGTAGGGAAACCCAAGTACAGACAATTACTACTGGCATAAAAGAGTTCAAACTGACCACTTCAATTCTAAGCTAGAAAATTATGAATATCTAGACGAAGGTTGAAAGGGTACTGTTGTTAATCGGAAACTAAGCCACTTAGGTCTGCAGTCCATCTGAATCGGTAATTTGCTTTGTAATTTAAAAATGACTTATGCTGTAATAGCTAAATTTAAAGGGACTGTAAGCGTAACTACAAATGACCCTCAATGCAAAGACGGCAATGCGCGATTCACAACGGAAAAGCTTTGTCTGATCAAATATGGTCATTAGCTATAAATGTTTTAAATTTTGAAAACTGGTTATTTTTAGTTGCAGTTTCCCTACAAAAGGGACTTGCGCATTTCTACTCCTGGAAAACGTATATATGAGAAATAACAGAATTAATAACTTTTAAACCTAGAATAACAACACTATCTTCCACAATATTGATCAGATAAAGGTTTAAAGGGTACCGTTGTGAATTGGGGCATGTCATCTTTCACTTGAAATTACACTTACAGTCCCTTTAATTAGAGATTGGTATCACACAACTATATTATCTAATATCAAGAAATTATCATGTAATTATTGGGACACTCAGCATACAATAATATGTTAGATATAAAGCTCATGAGAGAAATTTGTTTAAATATTTTTAACAAACTTCTATATTGGTTTAACAATACAAGGATGAATGTATATTTTTGTCATATTCAGGAAATTATCAAAAAAAATCACTTTCTGTACATTGTACATCAGAAATATACTTGAGTAACTTTTACTGAACTGATGTACAGTAGATCAACTATTAATATGTTACCCAGCTCTTGACAGTTTACTGAACTGAAATACAGTAGATCAACTATTAATATGTTACCCAGCTCTTGACAGTTCAAATATTGCATTGAAAATACTTTTACTGAACTGATGTACAGTAGATCAACAGTTTACATATGAATATGTTACCCAGCTCTTGACAGTTTACTGAACTGATATACAGTAGATCAACTATTAATATGTTACCCAGCTCTTGACAGTTCAAATATTGTATTGAAAATACTTTTGTATGACTAATTATTTTGACATTGGCACATGGCAAGTATAAATACAGTGATAACCAGAAAACTCAGGAATAGGAAGTCTTTTTGACTTAAAATAAATGAGGCATAGCAAATGTGCAGTGTAAACAGACCCATTTCACTTAATAATTGATTTGATAACTTACTAGTAAAGCTTCTTGATTTGTAACAGTATTGAATGCACTTGAGTATTGCTTTAATGTCGTCTTTCTATTCTACAGTTTTCTGGTTCTCATTTTATTTATTCATTATTGGTATGTATTGCTTTGGGCTTTGAACAGGACAAAATGTTTTTGTACTGCTCCAGGCGGATTTCTTGCAAAAGTAAATTTAATTTTGGAAAAAAGTTGTAATTTTTCTCTTTAATTTGCAGAACTGAAGGGTAGAAACTTGGACTCTCCGACTACGCTGGGGCCTAAATAAAAAAAATAATAATTGTTTTCTTAAAACCAGGGGTTTATACTGTATCATATATATTTGTCAATTTGTAGATGATTCGGGGGAAAGAAGCAAAATTGGTGATTTTTCTCATACTTTTTACCCCAAACATTGATTTATTTTTCCCCAGTCAGAGAATTCAACCCTATGCTCCAAGCAAATATAACTCCTAAGGGAAAAAGTATTTTCAAAAGGGGGAAGGGGGTGAATTATTTTTAGAAAAAATATACACCCTTGCTTAAAATATAAAATAGTTACCCAAAGGTCGGATACAGGTCTGCATACTTGAGGAGTTGGACAGAGCAGGGGTGTAGGTTAGAGGAGGAGATTTAGGAGAAGGGGTGCAGTAAATTTTGGGCCCGATCGGTTCAGCCGTTTTGACGTTTATTGGATACAAACAAACAGACAGACAAACAGACAGACAAGCCAAATTTATATATAGAAGGTCTTCAGACTTGTTTGTTTCAAGATTAAGAACATTTTTGATTGGTAGCCTGGCCTGCCTGGGGGTGACATGGGATAACAAATCTAATTTATTTCCACATTAGTCGATGGTTCTATCCAACTAACCTGTTGACATGTACAGGTATTGGTACAACAATTTTACTTGTCTGCCCGGCCCGACCTCCAGGTGCTACCCCAGCCTTCACACGCTTCCACTTAGCTCGTCTATTCTGGAACCAAATCTTTACCTGCAACATTTTTCAAAACATTTTTATATCTCTAACAACTGATGTCGCACAATCTTTCATATTTAAAATTTATTTTTGAATTTTGCTAGATTTCACGATGAGCTTAATTAAATTAAATTAAATCTTATATATTTTCAATCATAACTCCTTTTCACGCACCTCGGACCTTTAGTAAAAGTAAATTCAACCTAAAGTCTAACCTTGTTGCACCGGCTGGCTTTATTTACCCAATGTCCGGGACCGGAAAGGTTGACCCGACTGGGAAATTCAAATGTACCTGAACTTCAGAAAGTCTGAGGGTGTGCGCTATCTGACTTCTCTCCGATAAACTCAGGTACTAAATTATTCATTAAATTAATCAATAAATTAATCATTAAATAAATCATTAAATTAATTAATAAATTAATCATTAAATTAATTATAAAATTAATCGTTAATTTAGTCATTAAATTAATCATTATATAAATCATTAAATTAATCGTTACATTGATTTAAATTAATAAATAAACTAATTATTCATCAAATTTATTATTAAAATTATGTTAACAAAATAAATCACTAAATTTATTATCAAATTTACAAATCCGTGAATTAATTTATCAATATGTTAATTAATCTTTAAATTAATTACGCACTAGGACTATGAATTTCTATCTTCTTTATTCACCTTTTTACTGTGAAATTCTTTTTCCAGTTCTAGCAATTGTTCACTTGTAAACGCTGTTCTTCTGATAAAAGAAATCAACCAATTATTCAATCATTCATTAGAAATATTTAACAATAAGTAAATTTTAGTTGCTATTTGGATATGGGCAGCAATATAAGCTGGGTAGTTTTTAAGTCTCCACAATGGTATATTTTATTGCACTGAAATCACAGAACACTATAAAAGTTAAATTGTTCTCACATAACTTCAAATTAACATTGATTTGCATCATTTAAAAGGTTTTAGGTCTCCATCCTAAAAAAATCAAAAAAGAAATGTTTAAAACAAAAAGAAGATGATTTTTTACCTGTAACTTTTTTAAAGAACTTTAAAGGGTGTTTTAATATCACAGGCTTTTTCCCCCATGTCTGGATTCGATAAATATCATTATCACACAATTTTTTTACCCTTCCCTAGTCCCTACTACCCCCTCCCTCCCCTATCCCTACCTTCCCCCATCTCCTCATCTTTTACAGATTTGTATACCTCCTTCTGGTTTTCCCATGTTGATGGGTATTATGAAGAAGACCCCCCTCTCCTCCTTCACCTCCCTCTAGATCACCTTCATCTCCCTCACTCTCTCCCTCATCAGGAATATCTTAATTTATTCTATCAACTTGTGCAATATTTCTAATTAACTAGGCCTCTAATAAAACAACAAAAAGTCAGAGGTTTATAACAAATGGTTTAAAAAGTATAACAAATAGTTAGAAATATATAAGAAGAAGTGTCATAAATGTATTAAAAATTGTGAGAGATTTTTAACAACTTCTTAATGACTGAGATATTCAGACAAAATTGTATAGTGCTAAAAGAGTTCCAAGCTTTGCAATAAAAAAGTATATCAATATATCTATATATATAATTTTGCTTGTCTGTTTGTTTGTTTGTATCCAATAAACGTAAAAACGGTCGAATCCATATAGATTCAAGTCTCGTCAAGTTTTTAAGGCAGAGTCGACTTTGAACTGTTGCATCGCTATAACTCACTTATACTTTTCTGTAGACCTTTACATGTACATGTTGGCAAAGTTCTCATAGATTTTTGGTTGAGAGCTTGAGACCTGTAAATCACAATGATCTGGCTCAAATTTTTTTATAATCCACGAACTTTTTGGTTTTTGTTTTACAATGTTTACAAAGAGAAAATGTTCACAATTGAAATGAAAGATGGGTGCGAAGCGCCCTAGAAGCCTAAGTTCGCTATAAATCTTTTTTACCTTGAGTGCTAGATATTTCAGGATTCTCCTGACTTAAATCTTGTTCTTCTTCTTCTTCAAACTCGGTTTTAATCTTCTCCTCTTTGATCAGACGCTTTCCTGGAACATGATTTTATAATTAACTATTTATAACACTTCTAGCTGAAGTGCCCGGCGTTGCCCGTGGAATCGAAAAATTTAATAAAGCCTTGAACGAGATAAGACTAAGTAAAAGAATGATTTTTTTGTAAGGTTCGAATGTACTATTTACCTTGTGATTCTAAGAGTTTGTTTCTATTAAACGTACTGCCAAGTGTACTACCAAGTGTACTGCAATGTTGTTGACGAGCACTCAGGGACAGCAGCATATGCGACAACATACCTAAATACGAGATCTGAAATTTTTAAAACTTAACCAAAGTGAAAGCCGGCTCTACGCCTAAGTAAAGACCAAGTGAAGACTCAAGGTTTTGCCAGACTTGGTTTTCAGTTGAACCGACTCAGATGGTTTTATCTCTTCTTAGACTTGGTCCTTTTCTTACTGAGGCGACGCTCCTCAAGTTATTTATAGTTTCTTTTAGGGATATAAATACAAAGGCGACCTTTCCTGACCTAATAATACCTTTTAAATTTCCAACTTGCATTTCTGGGTGGGGGGGTCATATCCCCTCTGCCCCAACCACCAGTTTCATTGATTTGTGCATTATAGAGCGGGGAGTGGATGTGGGGCAGGGTTTATTATTATTTCATGAAATAAATATGAATACCTGAATGTAAATTTATGGCATCGGGGTACGACATAAAACCTCCGGGAAATCCTGAATAAAAGAAATTCTGAAAAATATTTGAAGTACCGGACCTAACTTTAGGCAGCTAGCATTAAAGACAGGTCATGCTTTTGTGTGTCCTCAAGGTTCGTCCTCAATGTGCGTTCTCCATGTGCAACCTCAATGTGCGTCCTCAATGTGCGTCCTAAATATGCGGTGCATATTTTTAGAATTACCCTCCNTTCAACCTAAATGTGCGTCCCCCATGTGCAACCTCAATGTGCGTCCTCCATGTGCAACCTTAATGTGCGTACTCATTGTGTTTACGCATCTCTATTACAACAAAGCATGTTAACGGATGTTGTTCGCTAATATCAAATTTCTAGTTGATAAAGATAAATAAAAGAGAATACCTTAACATTAAATACGGCTAACATCAGAATATGAATATAGCTACCATAGACTAGATATACAAGATATGGCTGCGATCGAATAAGATTATACGAACGTTAAATAAAATATAGCTACCGGGAAATAAAAGATGGTTATCTGGAAATAAAAGATGGCTACCTGGATATGAAATATAGCGACCTATAAATAAACGATGGCTACCCGGAAAAAAAGATGGCTACTTGGAAATTGGAAATAAAAGATGGCTACTTGGAAATTGGAAATAATAGCTACCTGGAAATTTAAAATAAAAAATGACTACCTGGAAATTAGAAATAGAAAGATGGCTACCTGGAAATTAGAAATAAAAAGATGGCTATCTGGAAATTAGAAGTAGAAAAATGGCTACCTGGAAATTAGAAATAAAAAGATGACTACCTGGAAATTGGAATTAAAAATATGGCTACCTGAAAATTGGAAATAAAAAGATGGCTACCTAGAAATTAGAAATAGAAATATGGCTGCCTGGAAATTGGAAATAAAAAAATGGCTATTTGGAAATTAGAAATAAATAGATGCCTAGCTGGAAATTGGAAATAAAAAAATGGCTACCTGGAAATTGGAAACTAAAAGATAGCTACCTGGAAATCGGAAATTAAAAGATGGCTACCTGGAAATTAGAAATAAAATTATGGCTACCTAGAAATCATAAATAAAAATATGGCTACCTGGAAATTAGAAATAAAATTATGGCTACCTAGAAATTATAAATAAAAATATGGCTACCTGGAAATTAGAAATAAAAGTATGGCTACCTGGAAATTGGAAATAAAAAGATGGCTACCTAGAAATTAAAAATAGAAAGATGTTTGCCTGGAAATTGGAAATAAAAAAATGGCTACCTGGAAATTAGAAATAAAAAGATGGCTACCTGGAAATTAGAAATTAAAAGATGGCTACATGGAAAAAGAATATTTACCTGGAAAGGGTAAATCTGCAAGTTTATGACTAGATTCTATTCCTTTTCTCTCATGACTCTGATGAAATATTGGAAGATCTGCAGAGGGAAGAAAATAAGGGGGAAGAGAGGGGAATGGAAAGGGAAAGGTCGGGAAGGATGGAAGCGAAGGCGGAGAAGAGGAGATATCTCTATCTAAAAATAATTTTGCATATTTAGTTACAAATAAGTATCAATCATAAAACTGCGTTCTCAAAAAAGTTTCCCGTTTATTCGATGTTCGTAGCTATAAACAACAACACCCTTTAAACCCTGTACTAGATTGTACTACAGACAACACTGCCCTTTAAACCCTGTATTGGATTGTACTATAGACAACACCACCATTTAAACCCTGTGTTGGATTGTACTATAGAAAACACTACCCTTTAAACCCTGGATTGTACTTTAGACAACACTACCCTTTAAACCTTGTATTGAATTGTACTATAGACAACACTACCCTTTAAACCTTGTATTTAATTGTACTATAGACAACACTACCCTTTAAACCCTGTGTTGGATTGTACTATAGACAACACTACCCTTTAAACCCTGTATTGGATTGTACTATAGACAACACTACCCTTTAAATCTTGTATTGGATTGTACTATCTATAAACAACAACACCCTTTAAACCCTGTACTAGATTGTACTACAGACAACACTGCCCTTTAAACCCTGTATTGGATTGTACTATAGACAACACTACCCTTTAAACCTTGTATTGAATTGTACTATAGACAACACTACCCTTTAAACCCTGGATTGTACTTTAGACAACACTACCCTTTAAACCCTGTATTGGATTGTACTTTAGACAACACCACCCTTTAAACCCTGTGTTGAATTGTACTATAGACAACACTACCCTTTAAACCCTGTGTTGGATTGTACTATAGACAACACTACCCTTTAAACCCTGTATTGGATTGTACTATAGACAACACTACCCTTTAAATCTTGTATTGGATTGTACTACAGACAACACCACCCTTTAAACCCTGTATTGGATTGTGCTATAGACAACACTACCCTTTAAACCCTGCGTTGGATTGTGCTATAGACAACACTACCCTTTAAACTCTGTACTGGATTGTACTATAGACAACACCACCCTTTAAACCCTATGTTGGGTTGATAATATTGTATCTTGTACTCTAACTGGACAATAATATGAAACTTGAGAATATTAAAAAGAGCAAACCGGCTTTTTAGCGTTAAAAATATTACTGCTGATGTAAAAAAATTGAATTGATCTTTATATTAAAGGGACTGTAAACACAATTTCAAATTTGCCTACATTTATAGAGTGGCATGTCAGATTCCCATTTATAGAGTGGCATGTCAGATTCACATTTATAGAGTCGCATGTCAGATTCACATTATAGAGTGGCATGTCAGATTTACATTTACAGATTGGCATGTCAGATTCACATTTATAGAGTAGCATGTCAGATTCACATTNTAGCTCCCCGGCCACAAAATATATATATGTAATTGTATAGTCATTTTTATTAATATGAATATTGTTAACTTGTGGCCTAATAAATGATTTGATTTGATTTGATTTGAAATTTAGGAAAAATAATTATTTTAAATTGCGGTTTCTTTCACTGTGGTTCACCCAAACCATGCTATTGTTTCAGAAAACGCAGTGCAGCAAGCTATATAGTAGATAGATAGATTATGTTTATTGCTAAAATACATGTATCTGTGTACAGAACGAGTTTACAATTACAAATTGATGATTATATAAACAGTACAAGTATAAAGCATTTAGGTGGAAAATAGCTCTTGGCTGTTTTGTATACTTTTTCCACCTAATTTAAATAATAATAGAAAAACATTTCAATTAAATAGATTTAAGGAGAACTATGAAAGATCATGGTGCAATTTTATCTTATTCAAAATAGTTTATACATTTGTTATAAAGTACATACTGGGCTTTTCGATCATTACCCTCTTTAAATAGAGAGTGCGCGCCCCTTTCGAGAGTTATAAAGTCTTTTCTTTTTGTGCAGATTTGTCGATCAAAGAATTCAAGTTATGCTGATAAAAAAAAATGTCATGGAAATCATACATGGTAGATTGTTGGTCCTGCCTTAACTTTGAAACCCATTTTAATCCTTGGAATAAATGTATTTTGTATTTGCTATAATTTTACACTTTTTTGCGATATAAATTTTACATATTATTGTGTATAAGGTATTTTACGCCATATATTTACCATACTAAAGTGTATTAGGTATTTTACGCTATATATTTTACATATTAAAGTGTATAAGGTATTTTACGCTATATATTTTACGTATTAAAGTGTATAAAGTATTTTACGCTATATATTTTACATATTAAAGTGTATAAGGTATGAAAATATGAAGGATGACTTCGTTGTAATTAGTTTACGTGCATAATTATATAAAGTTGTAATCTCTGTTTTGTCTGTCTGTCTGTTTGTCCGATCATAACTGAGGAACCCACTGCACCGATTTGACTCAAATTTCAATTGAGGAACTCGGAAACCTACTAGAATGTTCCTAACTTTGCTTTGAGATTCTAAGTTGAGTGGATCGACTTTTATAGTGAAAATTTGGTTTCCCGATAAAATCGTTCAAGTGCGGGTAAACGGCGAGAGTAATTTTAGTAACCTTAGCAGGGCTGGTTTACATGTTAATAATTAATAAGATAATAATAATAACTAGCTGTAAGGCCAGGCTTAGTCGGTGGAATTTTAGAAACATTGGAAGAAAAAATATAAAATTTTGAAAAAATCGATTTTTTAGGGTACTCAAAGGTTCCTTCAAAAAATGTCAGTCAATTAGGTCTAGCCGTTTGTCAAGCTACAGCTAACACATATACAAATGCATAAGTATATATATATATATATGCAAGCTAAGAGCTTTATTATAAAATGTATTACTAATTACCTGAATTAAGTATTGAATCTATAGAAAACCCCCCGGATCCCCCGCTAGTCCCTCCAGAACTACATTTTTTATCATAAATTTCTTTATACTTCTCCATTCCGCTAAAATATAAAGAAACATCATTTTTAATTCTTTTTGTTCCGCTTCGATGGTATATAGATTATAGCCTCAAACATTAAGTGGATTCGTTTATTTCTATTTAAAAGTAGTAATATCGGTTTGTTTGTCTGTCCGATCATAACTTCTGAACCCCTTCAACCAATTTGCTTCAAATTCTAAAGCTAAAAATGTCCATGGTTCTACCAAGTTCTAAAATTGAAGTCTAAGGCAAAATTGATTTAAGGGATTCATGAGTTATGATCGGACATACAGATATACAGACAAACATAGATCACCACTGTAAATATATAAGTGCAATAGTTACTCTTCATGTGTTTTATTTTAAAATTGTATTTTTGTTTCAAGAAATTGTAAAACTTCTATCTTCTAACTAATCTAATCTAATCTTCTTCTACATATCTAATCTAATCTAATCTGCAGCACTTCTTCTTCTACATATCTAATCTAATCTAATCTAACCTGTAGAACTTTTATCTTCAATCTAATATAATATAATATTATATAATCTAAACTGATCTAATATAATCTAATCTACTCTAACCAAATCTAATCTAATTTACAGCACTTCTATCTTCTAACTAATCTAATATAATCTACAGCACTTCTATCTAATATAATCTAATCTACTCTAACCAAATCTAATATAATCTACAGCACTTCTATCTTCTAACTAATCTAATCTAATTTACAACACTTCTATCTTCTCTAATCAAATCTACAGAATTCTATCTTCTATTTAATCATTTAATCTAATTTAATCCAATCTAATTTAATCTGTAGAACTTTTATCTTCTTTCTAATCTAATCTAATCTATCATTGAATAATATCATTAATATCCAATCTAATCTAATATATCTTCAATGTTCAAAAGAAATCACTTGCTCTAAGTCGAATAATTCTTGTAAACTGACTCCTATCTCCGCACCAGGGGAATCCCCTGGCGCCCCCCCTCTCCCCTTGTATTTCCCCCGGTTAGCCGTGTAGCTGTTCTGTGTGAGCAGCTGATTATCTGTTCTATTGTGAGCAGCTGTTGTAGCTGTTATTCTGGGCCGCCGTGTATCTGTTCTTCTGGAGCAGCCTTGTAGCTGTTCTTCTGGAGCAGCCTTGTAGCTGTCCTGTTGTGGGTTGTGTAGCTATGTTGCTGTGTTGCTGTGTATCTGTTTGTATGAAGCTGTGAGCTGTGTGTGTAGCTGTGTAGCTGTTTGTATGAAGCAACCTTTAAAGCTCTGTTCAGTAATTATTCTTTTTTTTAAATGATCACAGGTGTGTTTATCTAGAATTTGTTATATTTTAAATTTGCTCAATAGCATATCCTATATTAGCCTTTGTTCTTCTATAATATGAATATATTCAGTTTTATCTCTTTCAAATTCTTCAAATTGTTGCATTTATATTCACGTCCCCTACAGTATACTTTACTCAATACTGTAATTACCTTAACTATATTTATTTTTAGTTTTTGTGGCTATGTATGTGGCACCGGCGGGCTGAATCAGGCAGTGCGGAGACGCAAATCAATCTACTCCATAATATGGAACCGATAAGTACTTTGGGCTCAATAAATGTTAACAATTCTCTTGATTTGTCTTCTTGTCTGGATGTCTATTTTGATTTAAATATGGACATTAATAATGATCAAGATTTACTTGATCATGACTCAATTGATTGTAAATACTATGATGAACAATCCATGATATCAAGTTTTTCATCTTCTAAAAATCCTATCGCCATTAGCATCAATATTCAGAGTTTATCCAGCAAATTTGAGAAGTTTTCTGATATGATTTCTAATTTTGAACTAAATAATTTGTTTTTTGATGTGATAGCAATACAAGAGACATGGGACATAAAAAATGTTAATTCTCTTACCCTGCCTTCTTTTCATGAATTTATTTCTAAAACTAGGTCTAGTTCTAGGGGTGGGGGGGTTGGCTTTTATATCAAGAGAGATTTGAAATTTAAGATAATTAAAGATTTTCTATCTTTAATGAACGCATCTTTGAATCGCTATGTATCGAGGTGGAATTTTCCAATAATAATTCTGCTCTGTTTATTTCTCTCTATAGACCTCCTTCCCATAACATCTTACCTCCGTCTGAACATAGCGAAGTCTTTTTGGAAACTCTCGAAAATTTGCTTTCTAACCTCTCTAGAGTAAATAAGGACGTTTATATTTTAACTGACAGTAATATTGATCTTCTCTCAATTAATTCAAATAAATTGAGTTCCGACTATTTTAATAAACTACTTTTCCATGGTTTTTGTAATACTACTTATAAAGCGACACGTTTCTCTAAAGATAACCACTCTCTCATTGATCAAATCTTATCCAAGTCTATTAATTCTAATTATAAAGCTGGAGTTCTTATTCATGATATTTCTGATCACTGCTTTCCTTTCTGTCAATTAAATATTAAGAGGAAAGTTGAAAAAAATACCCAGAAATCCTCTTGCTCGTTTTGTGAAGAAAATTTAAATAATTTTAAAAATTGTTTATCTAACCTTGAATGGAACGAAGTTCTTGATTGTAATGACCCTGATGTAGCTTTCTTAAGATTTTGGGACATTTTTTCGACTTTTTTTTATTTGAGTTTTCCATCCAGAAAAGTATCCTTTAATAAAAATTATCACAAAATTAATAAATTTATGACCGCAGGATTACTTATCTCTCGGAGACGTAAACTTGAGCTTTATAAAACTTACTTAGCTAGTCCTACTGAACTCAATTTTGCTGTGTACAAAAATTATAGAAATATTTTTAACCGGTTAATTAGAGCTAGCAAGGTCAGTTATTTTGAATCTCAACTTAAAATAAACCAGAAAGATCCTAAAACTGTTTGGAAGATTTTGAATGAATCCTTAAACAGGGTTTCCGCTAAATCTAGTATTTTGAGAGAAATTTCTGTGGACGGTAAATTGTTAACTGAACCTAATTGAAATTGCGAATTCCTTTAACACATTTTTCTCTGAAATTGCTAACAATATTCGCGCTAAAATTCCTAATACTTCTGTCAACCCAAATTCTTATACAAGGGGAAAAAACCTTGATTTTAATTTATCTAACATTGATCATTTATACGTCAAAATCAGGAAAATTTAAACAGTGCTTAAACATACCTTAGAGTTGTCGTAGAACGCTGATTTTTTGCATGTGAACTATAAATTATGCATACTGCAAAATTCAGTTTTATAAAAATCTGGGCAAAAGAGCGCGCGCACTTTTGGTGGAAAATGAACTTGAATTTGCTTTACAAACTTGCAATCCATGAACAGTTTTGCGCAAAAAAGCCTTAGGTCATGTACAGCTAAATTCTAGCTGCTTATTATAGTAGATTCAGTACTAGCACCGTAGCTTTACAGTGTAATACCTCTTTCTTCTGTGCAAGAACTTGCTCAAGCATTCCATCAAGAAACCTTACGTTGTCCTCTGTAGTTTGAGTTAGCTCTCTTAACAATAAATATAAGTCAACAGGGGTGTACAACAGGGAGTACAACAGTACAACAGGGGGTGTACAACAGTACAACAGGGGTGTACAACAGTACAACAGGGGTGTACAACAGTATAACAAAGTGTACAACAGTACAACAGGGGTGTACTCAAACCAACTTTAAACGTAATTTCCAGTGAGCCTCCATTTAAACAAAGGCATGTCAGATTCTTTACGGTCTTCTTTAAACATGTGCTAACAGTCCCTTTTATAAAGAAAATTAACTAGGAGTGGTAAAATTTTAATGATAATGAAGAAATTGACAATGATAAAATTGACAAAAATCAAAATTAAATGAATCTTAAGCACTGCTCTAAACTTTAGATTAAAGAATTGGCAACAATTTTCTGTAAGAAGTCCAACTGAGAAAAGTGATTTTCATAAATCCTTAGATCTGCACGAGTTCATTACGAACCGCCCAAATTTTTTTTTTTAATTGTGACTTTCTAATATTTTCCTGATTTCGTCCTTTAACTCCTGATCCATTTTCCGAACGTCGACCAGCATCTGAAAATTAAATGTATTAAAAGGACAGTAGACGTAATGTCAAGTGAACTTCCGTTTGATGAGCAACATTTCCGATTCACAACGGTACCTTTAATCGCTTTACTGATCAAGAATAAATGAGATTTCAATTTGGATTATGTATTGTTTTTAAATTGTGGGTTCCTCTTAAAAATGAGGGTTCACTCCTCCATTTTCCATGTATGAAAATGTCAAAGGAAAATGTCAAAATTAAAACCATTCCAAGTTAAAAAATGACATTATAAAGGTTAAAGGGTACTGTTTTATGAATTACTAGCTGAAGGGCGCGGCGTTGCCTTTGAAAAAAATTGAAAAACAATTTTTGAAAAAAAAAAAATTGAAAAATTTTTTTGGATTTTTATTTTTGCCCCTGCAGTTGCTTTCTGCTCATGGCGAGGTTCGGACCTTCCCTAAGTAGCTCATGGCTTCTCAGTTCGGAAGAGCGCTGCATAGTTGCTCATGACGATTCCTTCAGGGAAGTTGCAAAACATAGGATTTAAACGGTTAACAAGAACTCCATCTTCAGCTTATCTAGGCTCAACATCTCAGTTGAAAGAAGGAACACAGAAATACAGCCCCTGATAGGTATACAAGCCATGCACAATGATACCAGTTGTTTCCTCAGCTGGCTGTAAGGACTGTACTACTGTGGAAAATTCCACCTGATGGGACTTTAAGCCTTTCAACTTCCAATTTTGCATAGGCAGTGCATTTATGGGTTCTCCTTAATTCCGCCAAAGTCGGAAAGACTTTGAAATGGAGGAAAGCAGGGATCTTCTACTGAAACCCCTCATAACCTGCTCCTTCAAACTACATTATCTCCTTCCTTCCTGCTCAACAGGATGTCACAAGGACTACTTTGAGAGGCCTCAAAAAGTAGAAAATGCCCCAGTCAGGAAAGAGCTACTCTAAAATACTCAAAAGAGGAATTACAGAAACAAAAAGAAAAAAGAAAATTGATCAGGAAAACTGGAAGAGAACTCTCTAATGATAAGCTTTACACTGTCAACTTTTACCCTGTTAGCGAATGGAGAACCCCCTTTTCAGTTATCAAAAAATATGGGGCTGGGAAACGTTCCCCCCCCCCCATTTAACCCTGAATAGAGAATAACAGGAATATGTGTTTAAATGCTGACTCAGATATAATGTGTGCAAACAAAACAGTGTTCAGAAAAATGGGAAAGCAGGAGCCTCTCAACCTAGTTCTAAGTAGCAGCTCTGCAGCTGCTACTTAGACCCAAAAAAATATTTTTTTTTTCAAAATTAGGCGAAATATGGTGAAAGAAAGTGAAGGAACAAGAAATATAGAAAGGTAAACATTTGCAAAAAAAAATCCTCCAGAAAATGACACAACTGAAGAATAGTTCTAATACACAATAAAATAGATCAAATAAGCACAAAAGTATGTTCAAATGCATAAAAATATTCCTCAAACAAACAAAACTAGCTCAAATGCCACAAAAAATACTCTAAATGCATAAAAAATATTTAATTAACAAATGAACACACAAGTGGTTCATATTAATTCAAAAAAGGTTTAAATGAACAACAAAATAGCAAAAAATACACCAAAAAATAGTGCAAATAAAGAAAAGAAAATTTTATTGAACATAAAAATAGTTACATCGAGGTCATGGGGGGGGGGGGCATTCTTTAGAAAGACACTATGATTAAACCTGTAAAGCCGCGTTGCTTGGTTGGTCACCCTTGTCCGCTGTTCGTCTTAGAACATTTACTTCCAGATCCAGTTTGCTGGTCTAAACATTGTTTCACAATTATACTCCGGGGTAGTGCATCGAATCCGGATCCGGATTTGGGCATACTTGATCCGGATCCGCAAACATGTGCGGATCCACGGGGCAAATATTCACCAAGACCTAGTAAGCAGAATGTAAATTTCATTTCAATTTAAAAGGCGAAATGCAAACTGCAATAGAAAAATATAACAATTGCCAAAAATTGAAAAATTGCCCCAGGAAAAGCAAATCCCAGATGTAAGGAAGAAATCCATTTAGAAATAACGTATTGATCAATATTCGATAATTTAGATAATTGTTACAATTACCTTTTTCTCCAAATCATCCAGAAAGGCGGAAAATGTTTTGCAGTCTTTCAGAAATTTATTCACTGGGTCCGACATTTTTAACCAATTTCAAATCTGAAACGATAAAGTTTTCGGGCCCGTCCTAGTTTACAGACATAGTCTAACAAGACTTTGACCGTCCTGCTCTTGTGCGCCGGTACCCCCGAAAAAGTCGGGGCTGTCCTAGAGAATGATTTTTGGACCCCGCCCCCCCTCCTAACAGTTTTGTACATAACCTTTAATTTTAAGTTATTTTGTATTATTTAGGGTTAGGTTAGGTTATGACAATTTCTGGGCCGAGCCCTGCGGCTTTGACAGGCTAGGGTGCCGAGCGCTGCAGCCACGGGTTAGATTAAATTAAGACATTTCTGGGCCGAGCGCTGCGGCTGGGACAGGCTAGGGGGCCGAGCGCTGCGGCCACATGTCTTACATTTAAGATCTATGTACAAAATTGATAGGAAGGGGGGCCGGGGGGGGGGGGAGGGTCCAAAAATCGTACTCTAGGAATAAACCGGACACAAACTATCGGGCCCCGACACTTTTGGATTCCGACAAACATAAACAAGCAATGTCGGGTTCCGCCTGTCGGGCCCCAACCGGAATCCGACGCTACTATTATATTCCTGCTAGTGGCTTTGTCGGAGCTGTCCAGGAAAAGAGCCTCTCGTTTCGGCCGTCCGAATACGGGTCTCCTAGTCCTCCTAGAGCAGTTTAATTGGTCATTACTCAGAAAACATCACAATATATTTCTTAACGACTTACCAAAGATACCCCTGTCCTGTACCTTCCTCCACTATAAGATGATGACGATGATGATGATGACCCAGCGAGTAGGGTAAGCCCAACTCTAGTCAGACTCCACCTTACAAACAACTCATCCATCAATCAATCAATCAACGACTAATCCAAAAATCAATCAATCCTCTTTTTTAAATTTAACGAACCCGTTCACCTGCCTTCGGTACAACCTTAGCTAAACCAGTTTCAGACCGAACACTCCGTACACAACAGTACTAGGGGCGTCATAAGTAATTTCGATTTCTTCACTGCGCAATAATGCGCATAGAAATCGGCACAATTTTGTCGGGTTTTTGAATGCTCTCATTCCCGCGCGTTAGTTTATAAAATAGTTCAGTCGTCTTTTATATTTTCAAGGACTCTGGAAACTGACGCTTTGTCATCCGAACTACAGACACATCGGAATTAAGAAAAAAACGTAACTGCAGGCATATCGGGACTTTGGTTGGACTTTATGCAAGTTAATTTTGTTTCAAATCTAAATAAAATATTTTTTAAAAATTTAAAATTCATAATTTCAAAGCCATAATTGGACAACTTAAGAAATTGTGCTTTTACTTGTAAGCAAAAATCATCCTTTTTCGTTTTTCAGAAATACTTTAAAAGTAAAATTATTATATAGTTATATATTATTATATTATATAATCGTATTTTGATTGTATCTATCTATCTATCTATCTATCTATCTATCTATCTATCTATTTGTGTATTTGTGTCCTGCCAGAAACAGCTGACTCTGTTTTCGTCTGCGTCGCCTACATCGATTTCTTTGTGAGAATTTGGAAACTTTTTACTCAATTTCTTGCTACTTTTTTTATTTGCGGGGGTGTCCAAGAATCTGTACATGTATCTAACTTTTCCGCAGGCAAGGGGGCATCAAAAAATAATGTTCAATCTTTCTAAAATGCTTCAAAACAGCTGATTTGAATTTTTGTTGCGTAGTAGAAGATTTTGCTTTGTTCTCTTTATCTTTTATCACTTTGTTTAGTTTTTAACAGCAATAACGATAACATTTTTTATAATTGAATAAGATTAGAATTTTTTATAAAATATAATACAGATTTTTATATCTTTAGTTTTGGGTCGATTATAACCAGGCCATTTCCCATGCAATAAAGAAGAGACTTTTTTTAAAGCTTAAGGCAAAAATTTTAATATTTGATGAAAAAATTTAGTTTTTTTTTCGGTAACTTTTTGTCTGTTTTGGATTACTCCAATGTTTACAATTGTTGATGATGTTGGATGCCCCCTGCAAGGTACTGGACTGGATAATATATGTCTGGGGTGCCGAGAAAGCGAGTTCGTAGTTCAATTCTGGACGATATGCTCCAGGAGGAGGACCAATCTGCAACTTTGGAACACAGGTTTAAGATTTCATAGATTACGAGTTACGACCCCCCCCCCCCCGGGTCCGTCCTAGTATACGATTTTATAACCCCAAGCCCCCCCCCCCCTTCCTATCAATTTTGTACATAACCACTTATTTTTCAGCAAATTCATTGTTATTTATTTATTTATTATTTAGGGTTAGGTTAGGTTATGACACTTTCTGGGCCGAGCGCTGCGGCTAGGACAGGCTAGGGGGCCGAGCGCTGCGGCCACATGTCTTACATTTAAGATCCTCTTACATTTGAGATCCATGTACAAAATTGATAGGAGGAGGGGTCCAAAAATCGTATACTAGGAAATTACGTCCCCCCCCTCCTCCTCCTCCTCCTCCTCCTCCTCATCTTCATCCTCCTCATCCTCCCTTCCGCTACATTCTCTACATAGAACCAAGCCAATTTTTGCTCTTGCATTTCTTTTTCTTGGATGTTCCCAGTAGATTTAGTTCTCAATGTGAATTAACCAATATTCGGTCTAGGAAAAACATATAATAATCAGATTTTTTGTACAATTTGGAAAAATCTTAAAGACCTACTATTTGAGTAGTGAAGAAGAAACCCTTTTGTTAAAACCAAAGTAATTCCTTTCTAAAATTTGAAAATATTAATGGTTTGGTCGTTTTACCAATGTTTTTGCTGATAAAGGGACGCCACATTCAAATGAATTTTTAAATAATATCTTTAGTCCGATTAATGGAGCCTTAAGCAAGCCTTTCATTTTTTTGCGCCCCAAAGGTCCCCCCCCCCCCATTAACAGCATCTGTCTTTGGTAATGTTTTTTTCAGTATTAACCATTTTTAGTCCATTCCACTCAATTTAATTTCCTCCAAAATTTGGTGAAACAATAAGTTTTTTTAAATATTG
The DNA here is from genome assembly GCF_000591075.1 of Eurytemora carolleeae. Classification (NCBI taxonomy): domain Eukaryota; kingdom Metazoa; phylum Arthropoda; class Copepoda; order Calanoida; family Temoridae; genus Eurytemora; species Eurytemora carolleeae. The sequence goes on along the minus strand of NW_019396119.1, from coordinate 142,589 downwards.
ATCGTTCAGTGCACGTAAGGCGATGAAGTTGCAGAAAGGACGAAGAACAGGGCGGGGAGGAACCCCCAGGAGCTCAACTACTTCTCCTGCTGGGATGGGGGAGTCAGGGGAGAATTCAGCAGAAGAAGGAGAGTATGTTCCAAATTCAGGTAAAAGGGGAGTTTAAATTTTAATTTTTAGGAAAAAATGCTTTTTCAACATTTAATTGTACATCCACCTCCAAATTTTGCATCCTTTTCCTAGTAATTCCCCCTACAATCATTTCCCCCTTATTTAGGGGATAATTCCCTAAAAAAGAAATCGAAGATCGGGTGGCGATGGGGGGGAATAATTTTCATGAGGAAAAAACTAATTTTTCAAGAAAATTGTCATTTCTAAATAATTATTATTTCCTGATAATTAGCATTTCCAGGTAATTGTCATTTCCAGGTAATTGTCATTTCCAGGTAATTGTCATTTCCAGGTAAATTTCATTTCAAGGTAATTGTCATTTCGAGGTAAATTTCATTTCAAGGTAATTGTCATTTCCAGGTAATTGTCGTTTCTAGATAATTGTCTTTTCCAAATTTGTGATTAAAAATAAATATAATTTCCAGATTTGGATCCGGCCTTCCTAAGGAAAATCAAGACAAGACGTGATTTATCAAAGACGGACCAAGAGGTAAAAAAGTACAAACCAGTTCATCACAAGAATGTTCCCATTGTTATATTTTTTATCATGATTATTATTGTTATTGTTATAATTATTAGGTATTAGGAATTAGGTATTAGGTATTAGGTATTAGGTATTAGGTATTAGGTATTAGGTATTAGGTATTAGGTATTAGGTATTAGGTATTAGGTATTAGGAATTAGGTATTAGGTATTAGTATTAGTATTATGTATTATGTATTATGTATTATGTATTATCATTAGTATTAGTATTGGTATTAGTATTAGTATTATGTATTATGTATTATGTATTATCATTAGTACTAGTACTAGTACTAGTATTAGTATTAGTATTAGTATTAGTATCAGTATATGTATTATGTATTATGTATTATGTATTATGTATTATGTATTATGTATTATGTATTATGTATTATGTATTATGTATTATGTATTATGTATTATGTATTATGTATTATGTATTATCATTAGTATTAGTATTAGTATTAGTATTAGTAATAAGTATTATCATTATTATGGAACCTACAGTCAAAGTCCCCCAGGCTTTATTACCTTGAGGTCCAGGGTTGAGTACATACAACTTGCAATACAAGTTTTAGAATAAATGTTTATTTCCTAAATAAGTCCGTTCCTAACAATATCAACTATAAGGGATGGTCACCCTTCTCTATCCGTCTCAACAGAGTTTTCAAGTCAATTAATTTTACCCTGGTTGTGACAAAAAATATTAAGAAATAACTGACAGTACCATTATCAGAATTTTTGTGTAATATGAACTACTAGCTAAAGGGCCCGTGAAAAAAAAATTGAAAAAAATGTGAAAAAAATTTAGATATAAATAGAAGATTAGATTTATATTTTGTTTCAAACTATTATTTTTTCCTCTTGGAGTTCTAAACCATCAATTTTATCAGGTTGTTAGACTAATTGGACAGCATCTCAGTGACTTAGGATTAAAGGTAAACATCTAATTTGTTCCAAGTCTTTTTTCTCCTAGGTTAGTAAGGATGACCATTCTATTGCGATGTATGATTTAAAATAGAGGCGATAGGATGGTTATTTTCTTAGTATAGGCAGGATTATTATTTTCAAATTAAAGTGCAAGTGATGTACTGATGAAAGAATCTAAATGTTGTCAGAATGATCATTTCTAATGTACTAAGAGTGCTAGTGATGTACTGATTGAAGAGTCTTAGTGTAGTCAGGATGATCATTGTTTCTATTAAGAGTGCTAGTGATGTACTGATTAAAGAGTCTTGGTGTTGTCAGAATGATCATTTCAAATGTCTAAGAGTGCTAGTGATGTACTGATTAAAGAGTCTTAGTGTAGTCAGGATGATCATTGTTTCTATTAAGAGTGCTAGCGATGTACTGATGAAAGAGTCTAAATGTAGTCAGGATGATCATTGTTCTTATTAAGAGTGCTAATGATGTACTGATGAAAGAGTCTGGGTGTAGTCAGGATGAGCATTGTTAATCTATTAAGAGTGCTAGTGATGTACTAATGAAAGAGTCTGGGTGTAGTCAGGATGATCATTGTTAATCTATTAAGAGTGCTAGTGATGTACTAATGAAAGAGTCTGGGTGTAGTCAGGATGATCATTTCTAATGTACTAAGAGTGCTAGTGATGTACTGATGAAAGAGTCTAAATGTAGTTAGGATGATCATTGTTAATCTATTAAGAGTGCTAGTGATGTACTAATGAAAGAGTCTGGGTGTAAACAGGATGATCATTGTTAATCTATTAAGAGTGCTAGTGATGTACTGATGAAAGAGTCTGGGTGTAGACAGGATGATCCCTCTAGTTCCACCTTCAGACACTGTATCATGAAAGGGGACTGGGCCGGAGCGGTTAACGGTAAGCTTCCAGGATTTCTATGCTATCAGTTTTAATTTGATAGCTCAGGCTTAGGTAAAATTTGCAGAATTTCTCACAAAGTTTGACATAGTTTTCCCTTAAAATAATTGGCAGATTTTTTCTAAAATGGATCATTTCCCCTCAAAATTAGCCGATTGCTGCCTTATTTTCTATTTCATTTTTGGCAAGTTTATTAATACCTTGTTTAACTACTTTTCGTTATTTAAAAATTAGCTCGGAATGAAACCCTGATGAATCAGTAAAAACAGATATTCTAAGAGTTGGGTAATTGGAATTAAAAGTACAGTTTATCACAGATATGAACGACGAATTTTTTTGTCATTAAATTAGGGTTCTTTTTCAACCATACAGTGGGTGTTTAAAAAGTGTTCAGAATTTCAATTTTGTAAAAATTAATTATTTAGTTTTGGATGATCTGAAGCATCATTTGGAGAGTCCTGACACAGTCAAGGAGATGAAATTTATCATACTAGGCATTCATTCAACAGCCATTTATTTATTATACATTCATCTTTCTGTCCTTCTGTTCAACATTTATTCACTAATTTAACATTCATTAATTATTCATTCATTTATTTATTTTTCTATTCATTTGTTCATTTGTTTATTTATTCAGTTATTCATTTATTAAATTTTTGTCATTTATTCATTTATTCATTCATTTATTTATTAATTTTTTCATTTATTCATCCTTTTATTTATTTATCCATTTATTCTACAAATATTTATTATTTATTCATTCATTTGAAAAATACTTATTCATTCATTCAACAATTATTTATTTATTTATTTATTCATTCGACACATATTTATTTATTTATTCATTCATTCAACAAATATGTATATATTTATTTGTTCATTAATTCATTAAATTATTCATTCATTCATTCATTCATTCATTCATTCATTCAACAAATATCTATTTAATTATTTATTCATTCATTTATTTATTTATTAATTCAACAAATTCATCACCTTATTCATTTATTTAACAAATATTTATTTACTTATTCATTCATTCAACTAATATTTATTTATTTATTTTTCCTAAGTTTATTGTTGATTTTTCTTATTGTTTTTCAAATGGCAACATTTATTCATTATTATTTAATAGCTAAAAAGATGTATATAACACTTCTTGCGGATTTTCAGTCTTCAATTTAAGTTATTGTCCTAACTTTGATTTGTTATAACTGTTGAATTTGTTTAATTTAGAACAAAAATATATTGAATATTTACGCGATGGGAAAACATTTGAGGCTCTGAAGGTAAACTATTAATATCTACTATTTAGATAAATAAGTTAACCAAAACTAAAAACCATGTGGTTAGTTTTCAACTAGTACAGAGGAAACGAGTTTCTAAAGCCCAGCAGTCACAGTTAAAGAGACTGTAAGCGTAACTCCAATTTTCCCTTCATGCAAAGATGACAATGCCCGATATACAACGGCCCCTCTAAATACTCTGATCAAGTATGTATTAAATATCCAATTTTTTTGTTTCTTTAAAACTATTTATTTTCAATTGCGATTTCTCTATGAAAGTGACTTGCGCATTTTTGCTCTTAAATAACAATAGCGAAAGTATTGGAATTAAACACTTTAAGTCAGAAAACCGAAGGTATCTCCACATTTTTGATGAGATGAAGGTTTCATGGGTACCTTGTAAATCGCTCATCACTTGAAATTGCGTTTATAGTCCCTGGTTTCCCACTAGGATTTACTTTATGTTGTTCAGGTGTTGCAGATGGATATCAGCCCCTTGAACCACAACATACCCCGGACCCATCATCTCTCCTCCCTCCTCATGCTCCCCATCAACGGACTGATAATAAGGTAGCTTGTCAGGGACACCAGTTTGCTGATAGATTAGCAACGGTCGATTCCGGGGGGGGGGGGGTAATCCCGTGGTACATCCGAATAACGTCAAAATGTGAACAATTTTTTTATTCTCCGAAAAATGTTCTAATTTTGTAAAGGGTTTGATTGATGTGTTGTTTTATAATAATAACGATACATTTTCCATACGCGTAATGGGTAAAATGATTTTTTCGATTTTTATGAAAAATTCTATCAGTCTTTTTTTAAATATTTAGTTTAACTGACATCCTTAGTGTCCCTGTAAGTGATTTTTTATTTGATATAAACTCCATTTTGCTTTCAGTAATCGACAATCTGAGAGTAGAAGCCATAATTCTCCGTTTACAAACAATAACTCTGAGTCTGATCATCTGTAAGTGTATTTTTAGATCAATTCCACGAAGGTGGGTGTGGGATCGGGGGCTAAGATATAAAGGGAAATCTGTGTTACTTTTACCCAAAAATCCATAGATTATCATTAATTTTCATCAAAAAATCTTTTATTTTTCTCATAAATCCACATTTTCACATTTATCATTTATTTTTCTCTTTTTAGCGAAAAAGGAAAACATTAAACTTTGTTCGTAAATTATTCCTAGAAACGGGGGGGAGGGGGGCGGGAGGTATGGTTTATTAAAATACTAGTTTAGGAACCCAGTGTTGCTCGTTTTAACTCCCTCCGTTTACCCGCGCTTGGTCTTTAATACCAATTTTAGCTATTTTTCTCTACAAAAATAAACCCACTTAACCTTAAAATCTCAAAACCAATTAAGAACATTTCCGTGGTTTTCCCGAGTTCCCCCAATCAAAATTTGAGGCAAATCGGCTAAAGGGTTCATGAGGTATGATCGGACATACAAAGAACAAACAGAGATTACTACTTTTCATGTACACATATTAACTTGAATTCTAGTTTTGAGTAAACCTAAATGTTTAACGTATTGTGTAGGCCTAAAATACTGGACAGGGAAGAGGTGATGGAGAAACTTCAATCCTTCCTTCCTCCCAGTGTCATGTTGCCACCCAGAAGGTATTTTATAGCTTATTTTCAGAAACCCTCTTAAAAAAATGTATGTATATGGGGAAGGGGGGGGGTTACAGAATGAATAAAGAGTGTCTAATCTTGGCATTATACAGGGTGTCCCAATAAACATGGGAATTAAATGACGACTTCTATATCGTCTTTGTTCCAAGCGGAATCATTTCGTAAACATAGTTTTGAAGTATTACACTTAAAAATGTAACACCGAAAACTACAAGTCTCCGGATTTCCAAAATGTGGTCTACCAATTTTTTACCTTCAAAATTAAGGAAATTTGTCCAGATTCCATTTATCAAAAATCAACAAAACTCAAATGTTTAATATCTCCGTCAATTTTAAAGATACAAAAAAGTAGACTTAATTTTGGAAAGCTCATTATACGTTCAATCTTTATTTTGATGCATTTTAAGTCCTTTATAAATTATCGGAAATAGAAGACGATATTCAAGTCGTCTCTCTAGTAATTATCTAACTTTAATTTTTATTTTGAGGTTTATTTGATTCAAACAGAGAAACCAAAAATATAAATTGATTTTCGACAAAAATGATCATTTTAGACTCCAGACCCTACTAAGTCAAGCAGTTGCTCATCAGAAGGAACACTGTATTTATCATAACAGGTATCAAATGCACAACGGGTTTTATAGGTTTAAAGGGACTGTAAGCGTAAGTTCAAGTGACCCTCCATGCAAAGATGGCAATGCCTGATTTACAACGGTACTTTTAACGCTTTGTCTGATAAAGTAAGAATTATATATCAATGTTTTTCTTTCTTTAAACTGTTAATTTTCGTTTGAGGTTTATCTGCAAAAGTGACTTGCGTATTTCTGGCTTGAAAGAATCAATGGGGAATAAACAGAAATAAACACTTATCAAGTCAAGAAAACAATGGTATCTTCTACATTTTTGATCAGATTAAGGTTTCAAGGGTACAGTTGTAAATCAGGCATTGCTGTGCCATTTTCAAGGTCTAGGATAGAACCAAGAATACCAATACCTTAGATCCACAGGTATTCAAACTATTAACATTAAGATGGGCATACATCTTTCACCAGCGCACCTCGTTTATACACTAGAGTCTTGCTTAATCTTATTTATTTAGTCTATAGATACAGGAACAAGAGCTCTAAGCCGTGAAACTGAAAAAACACAAAATCAGTCACGGTTGGATTATTTATATTAAAAATATTAAATGAATCGTAAAATAATAAACATGTAAAGTTTGCTAATAAAATTTGCTCCAGGTGTGTAATGTGAATATTTCATGACATATTAATGTGATTTAAAAATGCACTTACAAAGTTGATTAGGCCGGAGGTTAATAGCTCTTTAGATCTTAGCCAACATATCTCGTACACAACTAAAAATATCACGGTGAGTTCATTTGAAAGATATAGTATTTAACTTTCAATATGTGTCTTCAATTGTTCATAACTCGAAAGAATAGTTCACACTCATCACAAGAAACTAATATGTACCTATTGTTATCCCGACAGAGACTGGGGAATAGAAGGTACAGGTGAGACCAGCTTAAAGGTTACAGGACTTGATCTAGCACTCAGGGTTGTTAGGGGAGATATCTAAACAGGATCAAATTAGTTTATTTAATCCTTTGAGTAGCTAGTTTCAATCTGTTGCTCATCACCTTTTATAATTCAGCTTTATCTTCAAGCTGTGGGGTTTGGTGAGAAGTGTAGTTCTACTTCATCCAAAGAGAGATCGCAGCCACGGCGGAGAGATGGCAGCTACGTAGGAACACTTGCAGAGTCTCATGCTTCGTGAATCAACCTGAACAATAGTCATATAAAGATCTCCAGATCTTACAATTGCCATCTTAACATGGAGTTTCACTTATAACTACGCTCACAGTTCCTTTAAGCTTAAAATGATTGAGACAAAGGCAATATTGTCTGTAAATTAATATTCACAAAATAAATATTGGATTTGTTTGAATTTTGATTTAAAATATTTAATAAATTTATCCAGATTATTCGGCTGATTTGGAATGAAATTAAATGAAATACCTAGGGTTTCCATCGAAATTTTCGTTGAACGAAATTTTCGACCTCATTTTCGTTTGATAAAAATCGAAATTTTTCCATTTCGCATCAAGAAGATTGTATTTTTGCGAAAAAAATAATATTGTGAACGTTTGGCCGAAAATTTTAACGAATTTTCGCGAATGTCGTGAAAATTTCGAATGAATTTTGCGATTTTCGCGAAAAATTTTAACGAAAATGTTCGCGAAAATGAACGAAAATTTTTGTTTTCGTTCACATTTTCGTTGGATGAACGTAATTTTGGAAACCCTAAAACATATGTAGGTTGAAGGGGGGAAGGGGGAAGAATCATTTTGAGCCGAGAACTTTTACATTAAGTATTTATTTTAAAACTGGTATCCTAGACTCGGAGATAATGAACCCCCCAAGGTGTTATCAGTGGACCATCAATGTAGTAAGGAAACCTTCCCATCAGAGACTCTTCAGGTGACTTATCATAATTGATGATAAACGATATATGATATATTATATATGATAAATGATAAATGATGAATGATCATAAATAGTATATTATGCGTAGGAAGAAAGTGTAATAATCAAAATTATTGTTATAATATTGATTATTACACTTTCTTTCTACGCATAATAATATTATACCACCTTTACACGAATAATTATAATTATTAAACAAAATGGGTGACAATAACAAGAATTATTCCTGATTTGGCTACGTAGTAAATCCGACAAGAATGTGGTATAATAAATGATAAATGATATATGATATATTATATATTATATACAGGGTGTCCCACATCATATTAGATCGTCAATTGGTCTAAATTACGATTTTCGGGACTAATCAGAAAATTTGAGTAGAATGAATCATTTTGAAAAATTGAATAAGGCTAATATAAGAACTTGCTTGTAGAAAATGTTAGGTTTTTTGAGTATTATGGGTTTATTTTGGCGTTAACACTTGGAGATAATCTAATTTGATATGGGACGCTCTGTATGATATATTATTGATCAATGCTTTAAAAATTGATTAAGTATGTGGATAACTGTAGCTCTGCTTGGTTTAGGTTTTGAGTGAGCATGGGGACGAAGTCTGGTTCTGTAAATGGTCACCAAATGGAAAGCTCTTAGGTAGTGTTCGAATTAATCCATTTTCTTAAACAAAAGACATTTCTTAAGTCAGAACTTAGTGTTGTGAATATCGGGATAATCTAATTCATCTTCGATATCCCATGGTGGTCATACCCTGCACTCTGCTTTAATTGAGGGATAAAACATTTTTCCTCAAATTGATAAGCTCCAACCTCTGAATTTGGTTACGCTAATTTGAATTTAAACCCAACTTTTCTAAAATATTAATTCTCAATCGTCATATCCAACATCCATAATATCAGTGTTAAAATCATGTTTTTAAATTGTACTGTACTGTACTGTAAGCTGTCAAGTTTGTTTACATGTTATTTCTAGCAACTGGAAGCAAGGACTGTACAGTAATTATCTGGAAGCTTGATACAAATACACTCAAACTCAAAAGTGAAAAGGTCAGTAAACAAATTTATTTAAACCCCCCAAACTAGTGCTAAGATCCCGGATCCGTGGGATCTGCAAAAGTTTGGTATTTTTATCCGAACCCGGATTAAGGTGGCAAAATGTCAGCCGAAACCTGCCAATCATAACGTTTACTCACAAAGCAAATGACCAGCAGTTTTCAGCCAAAATAAAGGGAAACATTTTAGATAAATGTGGAAAATTTTTATTTGTTGAAAAATCTGAGTTATGATCGGACAAACAAACAAACAGAGATTACTACTTCTCTAAATATAAAGTTGTAATCTCTGTTTGTCTGTCTGTTTGTTTGTTTTTCCAAATATAACTCAGGAACCCCTTAACTGATTTGCTTCGACTTTTGATTGAGGAACTCGGGAAAACCACGGGAATGTTCTTAGCTTAGTTTTAAGGATATAAATTGAGGGGTCGACTTTTATGGGGAAAATAGCTTAAACCGTAATTTACGACCAAGTGCGGGTTTAACGTGGGTGTAGCTATGAGTATTGAGTACCCCGGGAAACGCTGGGTTTCCAAGCTATTTATATATTATATATATATATATAGAATATAGATGTCTATTGTTCAGGTACTGGATGGACATTCTCATGGAGTCTCCTACTTCTCCTGGTCCCCAGACTCTAGTAAACTGGCAGTATGTGGGCCCGAGGAGTGCCCAGATGTAAGAAATTTTATTTTTTTGGAACCACAGCACGGTAGTTTGTTTGTAGTTTGTGTACTTGTCTTATTTCAATGGCTGTTTCTAGATCAAATAAGACATAAGACAAAAGATACAATTAGGGTGACTCGCAAAAATTCTCCCAAATAAAGATTTAATTTATTCGAAAAAATAATGGCTTGTTCAACGGACTACTCAGGTAGTTCGATGTGAGTGTGTACACAATAGCACACCACCAACAATCTTTGAAACAAAGCAGAAGTCAAAGTATAATGTTGATTTCAATTTTAGTTTCATTTCAATTCAAAAAAAAATATTTTGGAAATATCTTAAATTTTTTGGAGAAAACCGGGAAACAATCAAAACTTTATAGTACACGTGCTATAATGTACAGCTAATTTAACTTTATTGCACGTTTATTATGAAATTCACGATGAAGTGAGTAACTATTATAAAGTACAGAATAGTTTTATAAAACGTTTAAAGATCTATAATTACTGAGTTTGAGCGCAAAGTCGACGTTCAAAATTATCAATTTGGATGCGTACGTTTCGAGAGTCGTATTTTTTAAATTATTAAATATCAAGACAAAAAATAATCTAAAAATTCTTCAGTGAACTAATTAGATGTTGAGGAACATATTTATTAAAAGAAATTTGTCTATAAATCAATGTTAGAATCAATTATTTCGTTTTCATCATTATATTGAACTTTTTTTCTATGATCTAATTAGTTTACTTTAGAATTTTTGTTACATTTTTGTCGTCGTTGTTTAATAATCAAAAAAAGCGATTCTCAAAACGTACCCACCCAAATTGATGATTTTGAACGTCGACTTTGCACTTAAACTCAGTAATTATAGATCTTTAAAACGTTTTATATGTTGTAAAAGAATCCTAAAAGATTTCTCTCCAATCCTTAAAGATCTCAGTTCAACCACCATACATTGCCGGTCACTTCCTTTAAACCTAGGTTTATATCTGGGATATAGCTGGAGGAAGAATAGAGAACAAGATATCTCACACCCAAGAGGATTCTTTAACGACTGTATCCTGGTCTCCTGATGGTACAAGGCTAGCTGCAGGGGGGAGCAGGTCAGTTAATTTTTTTCAATTTTTTTTGAAAAGTCGATCATTTTTCTTTCTGGATTACTTCATTTATAATCGTTAATATATCTCTTAAATTCAACTGTTTTAGAGGCCAGGCCAATTTTTTAATAAGGCTAAATGTATATAAATAAATCTGGGAGTAAAAGGTGTTTTTTTCTTGATACTTTAGAGGCTAATATTATCCTTTTCATGAGTTATTATTAATATTTTAGGGGTCAGTTTTACCAGTTTGATTCCCATGGAAACATAAACAATTCATGGGAAGGTGTACGAGTTCAAGCTTTAGCATACAGGTATACTATACACTAAACTGTACACCACACTGTACACTGTACAGTACACTGTGCACTAATCTGTACACTACAATGTACACTACACTGTACCAGTGCTGAGGATCCGGATCCGCTGGATCCGCATTATTTTGGCTCTCTGGATCCGGATCCGGATCCAAGCACAATTTTATTTTTCAAAATGTGCAAAACAGCGTTATTTTTTCCTTAAAAATATCTTATTTTGAATTGTTTAACAGATTTTAAAAATATTCTCAGGGTCTCAGGTTTCTATCTTGCTCAAATCTTAACTCAGACCCCCACCGTGTACCCCCCCCCTCTTTAATAACTAGAGAGGGGGGGGGGAGAAGTCTCCCTTTTCCCCATTGCAACTAAGCAAATTCAGTCTTCACAAATTAAGGTGTAAGGATGTGTAAGATTGAGGGGGAAAAGGGAGGGGGCGCACATATGCTAAAAAGATACAGATGCTAAGTAACATCTTGTGTTCCCACTATAAAGAGACTGTTCTCTGCCCTGAAGATATTCAAATCAGACCTAATGAGTTGCCTGAAGGCAGATATTCCAAACGCCCTCCTTCTACTAAAAGCTAATATGAATTAGACCTGTTTCTTTTTCATCCAATAAAGTAAAAAAATCATTATCATTTTGTGCAAACTAGTAGAAAAATAGTATAAAAAAATGTTAAAATGTTTAACATTTTTTTATGTATGAAAAGATATTTGAACTAAAATAAAATTTTGTTTTGATCAATGACCTGGATCCGGATCCGGATCCGAATCCGGATCCATTTTTTTGGAAAGCGGATCCAGGATCCGGATCCGGATCCGCATCAAAATTAAATGGATCCTAAGCACTGCACTGTACACTACACTCGACACTCTATACTTTACACTCTACACTCTACAATGTGTTTGTGATTAATTCTCGTTGTTCATGGTCATGGTCATGGTCATGGTCATGGTCATGGTCATGGTCATGGTCATGGTCATGGTCATGGTCATGGTCGTAGTCGTGGTCGTGGTCGTGGTCATGATGTAGTTCAATAACTGGTATAATAGATTTGAGTGAGAGTATTTTATTTTAGATCTGACGGTAAACACATCCTGGCTGCCGATACACACCATAGACTCAGGTTTGTTCAAATCGTAAGACCTCACTTCATTATTGATTTAGTATATTCACTTCAATTTTGGTGTGTGGGTGTAGGTCCTTAAAAGCTTGATTTGATTTGATTTAATAATCGGCCAGAGGTAAGGTTTTTTTAAGTTCATATGAGGTAAAATTCTTTTTTTGGGTTTTATTGCTCTAGTGTTATTCAGCTTTAAAATCCTTATCCCAAAACTTTTTACTCAATCCACTTAATCTTGCGAGTGTGTGTACGACAAAATGAGATTATATTCCAGCGGAAATCTCACCTTTTTAAAAAAAATCAAATTTTTAATTTGTAGATGTTACAACTTTGATGATCTCTCTGACCAGCCAATTATTCAGGAGGATCAAGCTATTATGTCTTTCACACTAGACCAGGTCAGTAACGATGGAGAAGTTAAAAATATTTTGAAGAATCAACAATCTCCGCCAGATTAAAAAAAAAATATCAAGATTAAAATTTTTTAAGTCCTATGTTGAAAAAAATGTATTTTTCTGTTGCATATTTCTCATAATTTTTATTATGATTTCAGTAGAACTTTTATTTGGTATATTTAGAAATAAGATTTTGGGCAGAGGTAAAAGCGGCAAACAATAAACATTACTTATGTCGGCGAATTGAATTCAAGAATAGCAAGACATGGTTTAAATGCATTGCATAGACATGGTTTCATATCAGTGATAATGAAGATTTTATATAAAACTATATTTTGAATTTTGAAATAACTGGAAAAATTCGAATTTTGAAGAACAAAATCGATTCTTTTAAACCTACTTTACCCCCAAGGACTCGTGGGTTTCCTCTCATAAGATTTCAGCATTTCAGCATTTATATTATATTAAAATATGGGATCCCTTCAAATTCGAGTCCATTAAGTCCAGCTATAGATATTATATATATAAATATATAATATAATAAAGTACACATAATAGTAATATATATATATTTCAGTTTTTAAACTTCACATTTTATTTAAAAAGAATTATACTAAACATAATGTTTCATTTCTCATAACGATCCTTAGTTGTCAAAATTCTTATATTATACATATATATAAGCGAAGAGGTTTATTAAATAGAAGATAATAGATGTTGTGTGTACCCTAGACTGACCGCTACGCGCTGTTGAACATTGCCAACCAAGGAGCACATTTGTGGGATATCAAGGACCGCTGTCTGGTTCAGAAGTTCAAGGGGATCACGCAGGAACAAAATATTATACTTTAACACAAATTATTTTTTTTGTTTTGTAGTCTTCAATCTGTGTATATTGCACCACCCGCCCTGGGGGAAAAAATGAGAAATTGGACATCAAAATTAAATTTTTTTTTTTAACCCTTAATTTTTTTGTGGGTTTATTTATTTTCTCAAATTCAACGAACGAATAAAACAACGATTTTTTTCTGGAGTAAAAAATGATTTTCAAAAGAATGGGGGGGGGGTGTTTTTCAAGAAAATATACAGTATACGCCTCTGAATGAATAAAAAGAAAAAATATTTTTTCGAAGTAAATTAAAATATTGTTAGAAGAACAGTGTGCGTAATTTAAGTGATTTTCCATACAAAGATAGCAATGCCCTTTTAACCACAGTCCCCTTAAAACCTTAAAGGGATTGTAAGAGTAAATTCCAGTGACCCTCCAATTTCAGATGGCAAAGCTCTATTAACAACTGTACCGAAGTATGAATGAGATAGCAATGTTTGTAATTTTGAAAAGTTATAATTTTCAATAGGGATATTTTCTTCAAAAGTGACTCGTGCATTTCTACCGCAGGAAAACGTAAAGAAATCATCAGAAATAGACACTTTTCGGCTTAGAAAAGGAAATTATCTTCCACTTTATTATAAAGGTGTCGTTGTGAATCGGTCATTGACATCTTTACATCACTGGAATTACACTTTCAGCCATTTAAATCAAAAAAACAAATGGAGAAGATAACATTGGTTTTCTAAGTCTAATAGTGTTTATTTCTGCACTGCTTTGCCATCTTGGTACAGAGGGTAAATTGATATTACGCTTACAGTGCCTAGAGTTAAATAAAAGTATATTGTTTTAACTACCCAGGGGTTCTACACAATATATTCAAGTTTTGGTGGATCTAACCAATCATTTATTGCCTCCGGATCCGAGGATATGAAGGTGAGTTTAATTAATAAGATCAAATATGCGCAGCAATTGTACTGATCAAATGTTCTTGAGGGATATGTTGACAGATATATTTTGTCATGAAATAATTGCGTTTGTGTCCGTTTCTGCTCTTGGTAATGGTATTTTACACTAGTTGTAGGTAGGTTTTGCATTATAGCCTTCCACTTTCAAGGTATATATCCAGTGATCCATTACTTTAAACCTATTCTGTACAAGGTACATATCCACCATGCTTAAATCTAACCTATTATGTAAAAGGTAAATATCTATCATGTTTAAATCTAACTTATTCTGTATATATATCGGTTTATATCCATAATGTTAATCCTATTCTGTACAAGGTATATATCCACCATGTTTAAATCTAACCTATTATGGATAAGGTATATATCCACCATGTTTAAATCTAACATATTATGTACAAGGTTTATATCTACCACGTGGACCGACCTGACCCTATCCAAGAGCTGAGTGGTCACACTAGAACTGTTTCCTGCGTCTCCTGGAATCCTGTTTACCACCAGGTGACAAATTCAAAGCATTAAATCAATAAAATTTGTTAATCTTCATCCCTATCAATCAATCAATCAAATTTGTTAATTTTCAACACTTAATCAATCAATCAACTTTGATAATCTTCAACACTATCAATTAATCAATTAATCAATCGACTTTCTCAATCTTCATCACTATCAATCATAACGAATTTTATTAATCTTCATCACTAGCATTAAACCAATAAAATTTGTAAATCTTAATCCCTATCAATCAATCAATCAACTTTGTTAATCTTCAACGCTATCAATCAATCAATTAATCAACTTTGTTAATCTTTATCATTATTAATTAATCAATCAACTTTGTTAATATTTAACGCTAGCGATCAGTCAATCAACTTTGTTAATCTTCATCAGTATCAATAAATCAACTAAAATTGTTAATCTTCATCACTAGCATTAAATTAATAAACGTTGTTAATCTTCATCCCTATTAATCAATCAATTAATTTTGTTAATCTTCTACCCTATTAATCAATCAATCAACTTTGTTAATCTTGAACACTATTAATCAATCAATCAACTTTGTTAATCTTCAATACTATCAATCACTAACTTTGTTAATCTTCATCACAATCTATCAATAAACTTTGTTAATCTTCAACACTAGCAATCAATTCATCAATCAACTTTGGTTATCTTTATCACTATCAATCAATTAATCAACTTTGTTAATCTTCATCATTATCAATCAATTAACTTTGTTTATCTTTATTACTATCAATCAATCTATTAACTTTGGTTATCTTTATCACTATCAATCAATTAATCCACTTTGTTTATATTTTTCACTATCAATCAATCACACTCCAACGGTGTATACAGGAATAGAATATTTGGTGTGAATATTAGGCACATGACACCGGCAAAATTATTCCAATCAACTTGCAAGCGCCATTTTACTTCCCTTCAACGAACCACATATATATACTATCTTCAAAGTCAAGTCTTCTTTCTTTTTATATCCTTCATTTTACAATGGAGAAAATAAGATCTCTAAATTCATGGCGCCCCCGTCCTTCGTAAATGCCCTTCACATATTTATGTAACCTTTGATATTACGTGCATTGTTTAGTTAATTGCTTCTGCCTCTGATGACAATACTGTTCGTATCTGGGGCCCTGCAGAGAAATACAGAAATCAATCATTCAAGAGACAATAACTGTCCGTTGTCTCCTTCAAGAGACAATAAGCTGTCAGTTGTCTCCTTCAAGAGACAATAAGCTGTCAGTTGTCTCCTTCAAGAGACAATAAGCTGTCAGTTGTCTCCTTCAAGAGACAATAAGCACGCACGCTAAACGCGAGCAAAATAATAAACTCCAGTCAATGACTCTTAAGCACGGTGCCATTAATCCTTTTGATTTAATTGTTTGTAAATGCGTTTCTTTTTTTAGCGCTTTACCGGGTACATTTTACATTTTATGATGAACGTTATTACGTTTTATAGTGTACGTTCTACGTTTTACGTTTTATGTTTAACGTTTTACGTCCTACGATTTAGTTTTTCTTTTTTTGATGATTCGATTTTGTCTCTCTCTCTAGCCCCGTGATTCCGTGTTTAAGAGTTGTGACTCCAAATTTTTGAAATTTATTTCAGACTTCAAGTGATGTAAAATAAATTTAAGTACAGATGTGCTACCTTCGTATTATATAGCATCTAGAAAATAATGTAGACATAATAAACAAATGTGGGATCAGGAGCACTTTTCCTATACAAATTAAAGACCCACGTTTTCGTATATTTTTTTTTTTTAGTAAAATTTTAGTTTTAAGTTTTGCTCCCATTTTTAGTTTTTTTTAGTTTAATTTGTTCTTAACAATTCTTTCTATTCAAGTTAAAAGTGTTGTTGGGATGCCTTTTACCATTTTTGTTTAACCATTGATTAAATAGTACTGATTAAACATTGTAAAATTACATAAATTTGATATGTAAAGATTTTATTCCATTTTCTGCACTATCGGGATAGTTTCATCAAAATCAGATGTATATTTTTGTTTTCAAGAATTGGCTACAAAAAAATTATTTCTAAACTTGCCTGAAGAACACTCAAATTGATTTCAAAAACTTCCCGAATGGCAGCTATAAATTATGAATAAATTAATACCTTTTGATTTTTATTTGTTAAATTTAAGTTTCAGATGAAAATGTTCCTATTGCTTTAGAGTGAACTGTCCTCAAATTTACGATATTAACCAGTTTGGATTATTTTTAAACCCGGTTTTTAAACAAAATGGCGGAGGAAACTTATGAGTTGTGCCTGGATGGGGAGGGACTACGAATCATTCCTGTCGGAGAGGATCAGGGGGGAGATCTTCAAATATAATTTTAACTTTGGATCACTTGGCAACAAAATTTTTTAAACATTTTAAAGTTTTAAGTTTGCTTCAGACATTTTAAAAAAAGTTTTCAATTGTCATTTAGCCAACAATTGACTTTATCATTCAGTGTTGATTTCAGCTTAATGTTTATTAAACATGATTTTAATTGTCAACCATTTAATTATCCTTGATTGTAACTGTTTTACTCTAGATTCACTTCGATTGTTGATGTTTTATCACTTTTTGTCTTAAGGGATTTTTTTCTCTTCGAATTTATGTTGATTAGAGGATGCAAATATTTTACAACAGTTCAGAAAATTATATTCGTTAGCATTTTTGAAGAACATGAATGAAACCCCTCATAGCATTTTTTATGTCTGTTTTGCAGAAAGATTTTTTTTCACTTTCAATCCAACCTTTTTTTTATTGTGAGAATCTTGGAAAATAACATGTTTATTACAAGCAAATTATCAGAAAAAATTGAATCTTTAAGAAAATTATGAACTCTGCCTAATCAGGTGTCAGTTCATATTCTTGCAGACGTCTCGGGAACTCAAATAATATCAGGTTTTAACATACTTTTTAGATCAGTGCTGGCATGAAACAAACCAGCCCCCCCCCCAAAAAAAAAATAAAAATAAAACCCATCTGTTAGTGGGCGTTTTTAGGTTTTATTAGGTTTTTTAGAATTTTCTAATTAATGGCGTTTCTTCACTCTTACAAAGATTTAGTCTTCAAGAATTAAGGTCTGCTATCAACTGTATTGATTTTTAGGAGTTTGCAGAACTAAAACTGACACTTTTGATCATTTCCTAAGACTTAAACCAATGATATTAAACAATTGAATATTGTTCGAATATTGATCATTATTTATAAAAAAAAGTATTCAACCTTGTCACTCTGGACAGTAAAACTAAGACTGGACTTCAAGACTAATCCAAATGTAGAAAACTTTTGAAGCAATCCATCATCTGCAGTGCTTTTTATAACAAGCATTAAAGATATTGAAAAACAGAGAACTCCATCAGAGCTGACGTTTTTCGGTATTTACTATAAAACAGTGCAGTGGTCTCCCTTCTTGAGCATTCGAATATCTACCGATTAATCTGAAAATCATAAATATGTATCCAAGTGAGAAAATAGAATTAGTCTAAAATTTATAGAACTGTAATATCAAAATATTGCAGTATTCCCCCTATGAATAAGGTTGGTGATATTATTGTATTTGAAGAGTATCTATTATGAGAAGAGCCTATTATCACAACATTATTAATTTTCATAACTATAGATCTCACCTATTGCTAAAATAGTCTTAATATTATTTAGTATAAATTTTACAAGGTTTTAACTACTTTCAAATTGAAAGCCCATAAACACCCAATAAAAACCCAAACTAGCCCACTGGGCTGTTTTTTTAACCCCGGGTTTTTTCCAACCCTGCTTTTTATATTTATGATTTGACTAAAGAGCTAAAAAAAAATCGCTCGTCTTAAGCTTGAAACCTTACTTTCCTAGTTAAATCTACATTTAGGAAAATTGAGTTTTTTACCAACAATTGTTTGCCTGTGTAAGTTTTCCATACATAACAATTTGTCGTTACTATGACTATTTTATTTTTCAATTAGTTTTTGAATTTATATCAAACCAAAAACATAAGTTTTTTATTTTATATTTGACGTTAATAAATTCCGACCTCTGGAATTTCATGGGTAACCTGGGGGTAAAATTGTGAACAAAAAAAAATATTTTTTTTCTAAATCGATTTTTTTAAATTGAACTTTTTTTCATCGGAAAAAAATTCAAGTGTTTCTAAAATTCTACGGGCAACGCCGAACACTTCAGCTAGTTATATATATTTATGAAAGCTGTTTTCAGGAGATCAAGTTGGGTTTGTAAATGCTGAAGAAGATTCAGGTCTCTCCACCCCACTCTTTCTTTCTCAAACACAGGTTTATATTTTAAATTCGGTTTCATCCTACCTACATAAAAAAACTACCTATTATGGGAAAAATATTTAAATACAATATGAAATAAAGAAACCTGATATAGAAAAGGAACGTTATGAGTTACAGGAACCTGATATGGGCAAGGGACGTTATGAGATATTGGAACGTGATGAGGGAAAGGGTCGTTATGAGTTAAAAGAACTTGATATAGGAAAGGGACGTTATGGGTTGAAGGAATCTGATGGGAAAGGGAAGTTATGAGTTAAATGAAAAATTAGGAAACGTAGTCAGAAAAGAATATTTTTTTTAAAAATTAGAAAAACTTTTTCTAAACTTTAAAAAACGGGAAAACTTTTTTAAGGAGAAATTTTTTTTTTCAGTCTATTTTGACTTCGCGTGGTTCTGAACTGAAACCAGCATCAGTACACAAGAAGAACATACATCAAGGAATAAGGTTAACTAGTAATCTTATTTTTACATTCCAATGAAGCAAGGTACTTCTGTAAAATCAGATTTTTAAGATCCAATCAGTAGAGCTTATAATGAAAATAAGAATTCAACTTTAGCAAGTGAAAGAATGAAGTAAAAATTCAGATTTTCTCTTCTCTTTTTTTTGCAACCCAATGTTGTAGACCATAGATAACTAACGGATTCTATTAAATCAATTAGTCTAAGTTAAAAATATCAAAGGTTTACACCATCAGGTTGAAAGGATATAGAGATTAGAAAATTAGAGTTAGTGGCAAAGACTAAATTCCTTTGGCAAAAAATGAAAAATCTCTGTTTTCAAAAGTTTGTATGTTTAGTGACGGTAAAGTTCATTTTAATATTGTTCAAAATGTCCACAATTATCAGCAGGACATTTTACGAAGAAAATAATATGTCTTTATCTTGAATCTCAGATTTCATACAAGTCTGTAGACCATATTTTCAATAGTTTGTGTTGTTTAGAATTTTTTTTATTATTCCTAAATAGTAATGTTTAGTTTGTATATTGAATACGGGAAGGAGTGGGTGGATGACCTGCTGGGCGGGATGTCGGAGTGCTCGGGATTCCTGGATTTCCCGGTTTATTGTCAGGACGGGATCAGCTGGTCAAATAAGCTGGTTCTAGGTAATTTTCAACTATTGGACTTCTCCCATAGTTCAATTTTCCTCCCAGAGCATTCCGAACCGGTTTATTAAAAATTTTAACTAATAAGAAATTTTTCGAAATCTATTCCTTGCGTTGTAATGTAAAAGTTGATCCCTAAACGAAGTGCATCCTTTTTAGACACTCCATTAGAATCTGTGAATAAGAATAAAGGGAATGGAAATAGCAATGTTCTGGCATGAGAAAGCCATCCATTTGCTTTGCAGACGGGTTCTTTATCATAGCCTACAAATGTACTCTCTTAGATTGCAAAGCACAAAGGCCGAGATTTTTATGTTATGTACTCTATATACCTTGAGTACTAATATTTGGTTTTAAACCTAAACCCTAAACAGACGCACACTCCTATGGTACGGACACACACAAATGCCATTTCCACCTGGACCCCTGCTTAGGATACCGTTCATAAAAAAAATGTTAAGGATCTCTCAATGTCAAGCTCAAGAATATACTGACAGCAGCTGGAGATGATTCTTGTCTAGTTGTGCCTCAGGTTTTTATTTTAATCATGCATTAATTAAAAGAAACAGATTTCGAAATATCTAATCTCTATTTCTTTTCCACCTTTGAGACTTTAAACTTTGATTAATGATCAAGAAGATTTTTAGATTTAAAATTTGGTGTTGATGATGATCGATGATCGATGATTGATTAAAGTAGGCGTTTGTTCCACTTTTAAAAAAAATATTTCGGTCTTGGTTGACCCTCTTCAGTTCTTGAGATTTATTTCTGTCAAGATTGTTTTAAAAAACTATAATAAAATAGTAAAGGTCTATGACCTCAGGTTGCAAAGAAATGGGGATTAGAAAATAATATTTCAAAGCAGAAAATCAGTTTCTTTTATTGGATTTTTCCAACTGTTACTAGCTTTAATATAGACGTCTTGGAAATTTGGAAATTTTTCAAAAAATATTTTAAGTTAATTATTTATTGTAGACTCCCACCTTGAGGTTTTTCGGAAAATCATTTTCAAGAAATTTTCTAGAATCAAAGCTTTAAGGATGACAATTTGTTTGTCTTGGACGTCATTCTTTTCTTTAAAAATCATATAAATATTAAACGCATAATACTTATTTTATAATTGCACAACCATAAAAGATCCGATGCGCTTTGGTTTTTTTATGTGCAAACCTAAGGGGGTTCTTGAACCCTTATGTTTCTTCATTATATGGAATCAGGAGGGATTCTGCATGATGTTGTTGATGTTGATGTTGATGTTGATGTTGATGTTGATGTTGATGTTGATGTTGATGTTGATGTTGATGTTGATGTTGATGTTGATTACTTACTTACTTACTTACTTACTTACTTACTTACTTACTTACTTACTTACTTACTTACTTACTTACTTACTTACTTACTTATTTGATGTTTAGGAAACAAGAAAGTTGCTTCTAAAGGTTGGAGAACTGTTTGAGTTTCCGATCAGGTTCGTTCAACCCAAGGTTATATAATATTTGGTTGGTAACTCTTGATGTGCTCCAATGTACGGAAAATGTCGTCTCCTTAGCATTGTTAGATAGAATCAGCATATGATGTCACTCTTACTTGTATAGTCAGTGACTTCATAGGTGGATTCTATCTATCTATGCTAAAGAGACGAAATTTTCCGTACATTGGAGCGCATTAATTGGGTAACCAACCTGAATAAAGAACCTTGGTTCAACCCTATGCATGCAAGTTCAATGTTCAATGTTCATGCACAATGAATATGTTCATAAAAGATCAGTTTTTAATTCACAAAATCATTCCAATTTGTATACTGTGTTCAACAAGTGGTCAGATATACAGATCTACCTGTCTGGGATGTTATTGTACTCGTTAAAACCCTTAGAATCAATGGTAATTTTGTTGTATACCATTTGCTTTAACTTTTAACTTTTTGACTTATGATCATTTCAATTCAGATATATTAGCTTGGAGGAGAGGGGTGGAGGAGTCCAAGGGAATCAAGTGGTCAGATACTCCTCTATATTTACCCAGCAGAGAGAGGAGTTCATTCACAAGATATCGTGGCAAACAGATTTAGCGAAGGAAAATATAAAATCAATAAAAACCCGCATTTTAACTTTTCAAAATTATTGTTTTAAAATTGGTTGATTGGATGAATTGATTATATTTTGTCTGGTGTCTAGTCGTATCAGTAAACTTGATTATATTGTGTCTAGTTTATCAGTAAACTTGATTATATTGTGTCTAGTTTATCAGCAAACTTGATTATATTGTGTCTAGTTTATCAGTAAAGTTGTTTATATTGTGTCTAGTTTATCAGTAAACTTGATTATATTGTGTCTAGTTTATCAGTAAAGTATCTGAATCTGAGGGGGTGATGCGCCCTTCTACCCCCGGAAAATGGGGTCGTCATGTTCAGGTCAATATTCTTTTATCAACTTTTTTTAAGGGACTGTAGACGTAATTTAAAGTGACGTTCAGTTTATTTTCCGATTTACAAACCTCGTCCAGTTTAATAATGAGAAATATTTCGTCGTTTTTCTTCTTAAAAAAAACGTTGAATTCTCACATTTTCCTTCATTGCTTCAGCATCATAGATCCGCAAGTCACTCTTTTAGAGAAACCTCAAAACTCAATAGAAATTGAAATCTAAAAAATAATAGGGATATTTCTTTCATTCTACAGTCCATTAATTGCCAAATATTGCAGTTTTAAGATGTCAACTCAGTTTACATAAATAGTTTACGCTCTTTTTTGTTATATTATTTAGTAATTGTATTTTTTTAAGGATGAGTCTGAAAATGTAGATGAAGGAATTGAAGACGAAAGGTAAGTTGCCGGCTTTAAATGCACACATACAATATACATTCATACAAACATTTAATCTGAATCATATTTGATGTTTGTTTTCGTAAACCCGCATTACCTCTGGGAATGTTTATGTGGTCGAAGGACGTCCCTAATCTGATTTAATAAGATTATCTGTCATATTTCTTTATTCAACCAGAGCTGGGTAGTTTTGTGTTGAATACTCAAATACCGTGTAGGATATCGAATAAAGATTAACAAAACATCGAGATCAAACATAAAGAGCAAGACTTGGATGAACCCCGATAGCGTAGACTTGGTCCAACCACTTCTCTTCAGCTTGAACTGGCGCACAAGAGAAGTGGTTGAACTATGTTTGTGTGGTTCAGCTACTTCTCGCTATTCATTAAATCTGGTCCTTAGGTTCTATTGTGATGCTTGTGGAAGATCTTTTCTGACAGACGGGATGTTACAGACACACATCAGTATTGTACACTCGGTTCGACCCACAGACTTCAGAAAAATTTTCCCTTGCCCGTTCTGTAACAAGAGATTCACCTTCAGACCTAATGTGCGTAAGCACGCCAAGCTGGTACACAGGAAACCGATTGAACAAGGTCAGTTAAAGGATGTATACGCGTAATTTCAAGTGACCCTTCATGTAAAGATGATAATTACCGATTCACAACGGCACCCCTAAAAGCTATGTCTTATCAAGGATGAATTAGATTGTCATTTTTTAATTTTGAATTTTAATTTGTTTTAATTTTAATTTGTTGACAATTCCTTTAACAAATTTTCATTATTGATGCAGCTGTGTCCCCTGTCCCTCCTGCTGGTTCGGTCAGCCCCACTGATTTTTCACCTTCTGTATCCCCTGAGCCGGATAAACTGGCCGCTAGAGCAACCAAGGTAACTTACCCCTAGACCTACTAAGGTAACTGACCGCTATAACTGCTAAGGTAACTGACCGCTAGAGCAACTAAGGTGAACTGACCTCTAGAGCTACTAAGGTAACTGACTGATAGAACAACTAAGGTAACTGACCGCTAGACATACTAAGGTAACTGACCACTAGAGCAACTAAGGTAACTGACCGATAGACAAACTAAGGTAACTGACCGCCAGAGCAACCAAGGTAACTGACAGCTAGAGCAACCAAGGTAACTGACCGCTGCAGCAACCAAAGTAACTGACCGCTAGAGCAACTAAGGTAACTGACCGCTAGAGCAACTAAGGTAACTGACCGCTAGAGCAACCAAGGTAACTGACAGCTAGAGTAACCAAGGTAACTGACCGCTGCAGCAACCAAAGTAACCGACTGCCAGAGCAACACTAAGGTAAACTAAACTACACTTGCAACCGAGGCCAGAGACATCGTACTTAGCTCAAATGGATGTCTTGAATGACCTAAAGTACGCCACTGGGGCGTCATTACGGTCTATCTAATGTATTTATTTTGCAAGGGTATGAGTCAAGAAGGCCCTATGGAGGCACTATGTAAAGTTTGTGGTAAATTCTCTAAGAATAAACGAGGATTGGTTCAACACATGCAGGTTATAATGATAACTATGATAATAATAATAATATTAATACTGCTCAGAATTTGACCAAAATGAGTCCGTACTGAAGCTAGAAAAAAATCTCCCTTATCAAAGACGACATGCCATATTTCTGTATTATGTCAGGAATCCACATAATGTTGGAAGTTTTTTACAATTTTTTTGCATAAGCCAAAAATATGTAATGAATTAATTGAACTATATAGAATTTTGATTATCAAATTGCGTATAAAATTGCCTTATTAAACAAATCTATATTTAAATGTGTACGTACATGGTACAACTGTAAATAATTTTAGCTTTTTACTGTGTCTCTGAAAGTCAGGTATTTTAAATCATTTTCCAATTTGGGCGAATTTTTTTTTTCGAATTTGTCATTTTCAAAAAAAAATCCAGCTATTTTCCTGGAATTTGTTTTCCAATTTTGATGTTCCATAACACATGGGAAGTATATTAGATGTGGACATTGTAGTGTGTATTTGTACTTAAAAATTATATTTCATTTCAAAATCTTTCTATTAAAACAGAAGGAGAGGGAGGATAGATAAATTTTGAAGGACTGTATTGGGACTAAAAATAATTAATTCATCTTTGCATTTTTTTTTACATGTTAACCACTTTTTCAGACAAATACTTTTTTTTATTACTTCAAGAATTCTTTGATAGAAATAAAAAATTTCTGTGAATGAATTTTTTTAAATGTCTTTTTATCCCATCTGTGTATGGTTTCCTCCGGGACCGGGCTCATCTTCTGAGCAGTGTGGATAATAATGATTATATTAATAATTATAGTATTTGTAATAATTACAGTGATAATAATGATAATATTATTATTTAAAGTATTAGTAATAATAATGATGAAACTAATGAAAATATTAATAATTATAGTTTTTATAATAATAACGATGATAATAATGATAATGTTAATAACTATAGTATTTGTAATGATAACGTTGGTAATAATTATTGTATTTGTAATAATAACGATGATAATGATACTGATACTGGTAATTTAAAGATGATAATAATTATAGTAATTGGAATAATAATAATTGTATTTTTCATTATTAATAAAATTATTATTGATTTAAACCCCAGTTTATTAAGGGTTCAAACTAATAACCTTTAAGGATACTGATAATGATTAAAAATACTATAATAACAAAAATATTTGTAATAATTATAACATCAATAATGATATTGCTTAATAATGATAAAGATAATGATGATGATAATTATTGTAATAATGATAATTCTATCTGTTATTAAAATAATAGTGATAATCTAGTGTTATTTTTGGCATATTGCCAAAATAGTTTTTGACCTAGGAGCTTATTTGCTTTTGTGTGCTTGACTGTTGGCGGTCATTATACAGTGATATGCCTAAAGAAGTGAAATTTCTGGCCAGATGAGAGACCAATTAGAAATCATATTAGATCTTAGATTTGAATTTTTGGCTTCATCAGTCATTTCCGAATTTTAAAAAAGACTGGTCTCAAAAAAAAAAAAAAATCAAGATTGACTCACTCAGAGACACTCATTATACAGGAGAAGAGGAAATAAATGAAGAATGAGAGTAAAGAAGACAAGAAAAATTGAAGCAGAATATTTCATTAATACTAAATTTTAAAAAATATTTGCTATTCCAAAATGTAGTCTGTCTTTAAACTTTCATGCTTTTAAAATACCAGAGATATGAAGATTTCTAGATTTCAACTTATTAAAAACTAAAACTGTCTATTTATTCATATTTCCAGTAACTTTAAAAGCACAAAAATGTCTTTTCACACTATGGAAACGGCAGGTGTTTGTAAGGTTATTTCTTGAATTTTGTTTCATGAATCATATCATGTTAAACTATGTAAAACCATTAAAAGCCTCAAAAAAAACATTCAAAGGTCAAAGAGGATTTTCAAGTGGTTTTTCAATTTGCATGAAATTTTGCCTCCTTGGGAATATCATCTAATTGCATAAGTTTAATCAAAATTGAAAATTTGTATTATGCAATGCGCTATGTGTCACTAATAGTTTTTGTTCAGGTTCATTATGGACGCGTGTTCAAATGTGAGGTCAGGGGGTGTAAAGGAAGTTTTACAGAACGATCTAAATTACGTCGACATATGGTTAGTTGATTTCTCAGATTTTAGTTTTAAAACTGATCCTCCAATTCCATAGTTTGTAAAGTACCCTTAGGGTTTCCAGGGAACGCAAACTTTTGCGAAAAAATTCAAAATTTCGCGAAAGTTTTCTTTCGAATTTTACCTACTTTTTTGCGGAAAGAAGTTCAAATGAAAAAAATATTGGACAATTTCCCAAAAAATTGCAAAAATGTTTCTCTGTTTCGTGAAATTTCGCATTAATCTTTTTCGCGAAAAAAGCGAAATTTTTCGCGAAAAAAAATGCTTAATTACCCTGAAAAAACGAAAATTGTCGTACTTTCTTTCAACGAAAGAAATGCGAAAAAATAAGTATGTCTGATTAAGGATTAACGAACCTCTTTTCTTTTCTATATCTGAAAATTGTGGTTTCTCTGTCAAAAGTGACTTGCTAATTTGTGCAGGAGAAACAATGAAGGAAATTGTTAAAATGTAACACTTTTTAGATAGAAAAGCGAAAGTGGAGGGTCATTTGAAATTACTTAATATTTTTGATTGCAAGGTTGTTCATACCGGGGAGAGGAAGTTTGAATGCCCGCTCTGCAAAACTAAATTCTCATTAAGGAAACTCATTTTAAGTTTAACATCTCATAAATGCTTTCAATCAAATACCTAGAGGTCGCATTAAAAAGAATTCTAATAGCAGTATTCCTTTGCTGTATACAATTTTGAAACACATTGGGAACTCAAGTCCCAAATACTAGATCCATTAAAAGTACAAAAAATTAATAGTATACTGTTTCAAAATAACATATGGATTGTTATAGTAAAATTCTAGGTTAAGGGTATACATTTTTTAAATGAAGCCGGTTGTTTATTTCTGAGACATTGTGTCTGCCGTAATATGATCATTGACCCCCTTCCCCAAGCAAATCATCTGCAAAGAAGACTGCTGTAACCGCCACTATGTTGGCTTAAAAGCTAGCTTGGGTTAGTCCAATTGAGCCGTTAAACAGCACAAACATCATAGGCCAAATGCTTCACCCTAGCTTGACCCCCTGTGTGTACAGTAGTTTATCAGCTGGTATAAACATAGAAGTATCAAGACTTAGGACACAGGAACAACTTTAGCTAACATTATTAGGATGAGATTACATGAAAAGACGACTTTTATGTAATTCAACTATCCTCGTAGATTAATAATAAAATTGTTATCCTAAAATGACATTCACCGTTTAGGCACAATTTAAAAGTGCACTTGAAAATTCACGAACGAGATGAGAAGGATGGAAGAAAACTGACTATCATGGATCAAGGTTATATTTGTTTGTTTTTTCATCTAAATAATCAAAGACTCTTTGTAACATTGATCTGCCATCAAGGGAACTATGTTGTACAACTGTAAATTCTTAAAGTTATAAATAAGTATTCGTGTAGTTAATTTATTGATTACGAGTTACGACTGAATTAGATGTGGCGGTTGACTTGAAGGAATCCAAGAAAATGGGGAAAACCTCACAAGGTAATTTTATAATGTTGGCTATTCCTATCATAGCAATTTTCTTGGCCACAAGTACAAGTTAATTATTTTTTTTTGTTAATAAGTTTAAATATAAGATAAAGTTAGTCTGCACAATAAAGAGAATAATTTCAAACTTCTTCTTAAATCTTTTTTTATTTTTATATTTTAAATTTGTGCCGAAAATTTGTGCAGCTGAAAAATATTGTACAAAACAGTAGAAAATGTACAATGCCGCAACTAATTCTTAGTGCAATGCGCAAAACCTATTTATTTGTTTAGTAATGGCGGATGTTGACATGAGCCCAACTACGGAGGATATTGAGATGTTTATTGCAGCTATGGAGGGAGAACCTATACAAATATAATCCTAAATCAATAATCATTAAATATTTATCAAGGCTTCTAGAGATAGAAACTTTTGAACAGACAGAATCATTCAAACTTAATCGTCCTTTGAGGAGAAAATGAGCTAAGCTTATTCCATAAAATTCATATTTATGGCTAATTGACCGATGCAAATACATTTTTAATTTTCTTTAAACATTTTTAAACTCTCTGAAGTATTTTATAGTGAAATTTTTAATTTTGTCAAAGCTCAAATTTTCAAAATTCCTTTTTTACCGAATTTTGCAATGCGCGCAAAATATTAAACATCGGAATGCGTTATTTTTGATCTGAAAATAAAGGCGGAAAGCATTAGTTAAGTTGATTATGTACAACGTGCATTATTTTACTTCTTTGTACCTGGTTTAAAGTAATATGAAATAAATAAACTTGTACCAGTTTTGATTTGTACACTTTGTACACATTTTTTTCTTCGGTTTCAAACTCTTATTTCTTTCTCGGGCATGCTTTGCCCATTATATGATAATTTAAAGTATTTTAACAGTAATAAAAATCAACATCGAGAGATTTAATTTTCGCGTAAATATTTTATACAATACAGGGAACATGAAATTCTAATTTTTTAAACTGTAACAAATATAAATATTTTAATTTTTCATTGGTTGGCAATTTGGAAACTCAAATTAATTTGAATAGTATGAAGATAAAAATCTTGACCAAAAATTATTCTAGCTTCAAGGTTACCCACAAAGGGTGAGATTTCAGAGACGACTTTACACAGTGATGAGCATTCTGTTGTTTCATTTTTAAGTCGTTTTTATTTATTTTTTCTTTCAGGGTTCAAATTTTGGCAAAGAATAAGAAAAACGAATGTTTTCTAAAGTGTTAATTCTAATCATTTACTTTTCTCACACTTGGTCAAATTGGTCAAATTTTGACCCTGGCAGAAGATATAGGTAAAAACGATCCTGGTGTACTCAAGGAGTATGAAATAGAAGGGAGATACAACTGACGCGGCCCGCCCTACCATATGATTATACATGCTTTGCAGACGCGGTACTTCATTTGAATAAGAAATATTTATCTGATGTACAATTACCACGTATACAATAACCTATTCTGAATATTTCTTATACAAATGGAGTACCTGTCTGCAAAGCATGTATAATCATATGGTAGGGCGGGCCGCGTCAGTTGTATCTTCCTTCTATTTCATACTCCTTGGCTGTGCTGTACTATCATTTCAGGATATTTTTCTATTTATTTTTAATTTTTTAGGATAAAGATATTTGAAAGTTAAAATATTGCAATCAAACTTTGACACTGTTTTGACATCTTGGAAGTTTTATCAAATTAACGCGATCCAAAACCATAAACAACGCTAATTGTACGGTAGCAGAGTGTTTCCTTATAATCAAGATTGCCTCCCGAGGCAGAATTGTTTTTTTCTTTGGCAAAATATTAAATATTAGCCATTTTAAAGACTTTATTCAAGGCATAAGGTTTAATCATCAAGAATTTTTAATGATTTTAGATTTTCTTTCCTGTCTTATCCTTTTAGGTATAAACTTGCATTAATTTGAAGCTTATTAATTGCTATTACATAAAGATTAATTGCTGTTACATAAAGATTAATTGCTGTTACATAAATATTAATTGCTGTTACATAAAGATTAATTGCTATTACATAAAGATTAATTGTTTTTACATAAATATTAATTGCTGTTACACAAAGATTAATTGCTATTACATAAAGATTAATTGCTTTTACATAAATATTAATTGCTGTTACATAAAGATTAATTACTGTTACACAAAGATTAATTGCTATTACATAAAGATTAATTGCTATTACATTAAGATTAATTGCTATTACATAAAGATTAATTGCTGTTACATAAAGATTAATTGGTTGAAAAGTACCAAGAGAAAGTGAAAATTAAGGTTATGCTATTAATCTATGACAAAACAATTTAAAATTAGTTATTTTTTTAACAAAAAAGCTGTCTTAATTTTCCAAGGTTTTGATCACGATTTTGAAGCAAAACCTGAAGGGGGTGTTTAAACAACTCTTTGTTAAACAATTTTATTTAAATCCTTTGAATTCCCCAGGTTATTTCCCTTGAATTGAGAAATCAATAAAGTAAGGAACTTGAAACATATTGATATTACAATTGTCAAAACCCACATTGTTAATCAATAATTTTTAAAATATGCATTATTGTTATATTGTTAATGTTAACCATCATAGCTTCACAGAAGCAAAAAAAAACATTAACAAGAATGTTTATAAAAAATATAATTATCCATTAGAATAAAAAATAAAAAATAGAAGCATTCCTATATGCAATAGTGCTAGGACAACCATCAAAAAAGGAAAATGTTTAATAATTTTTGAAATAAAATATTAACATTTTTCTTTTTCTTTAAGACTGGGTTAGGCCTCAAGTTCATATGGAATTCAGTGAGAACCAAAAAATCCTGGAATAGGAAGACGACATTAAATCAATATTTAAGCGTATCTCCACTTTGCACACAGCTGACACTAAAGCAAAATTCGAGAAAAAGTCCTCTAGATTGGACAGCTTATATAATTGTACTCAAATAACAAGGAAACCACAACAAAAAGACAATAAAGAATGCCTTGTATAACTCCCATAAACTTGGTCATTCTCCCTCTAAAAATGAGGATGATAAGAAGAACAAGAATAAAGATGATGAAAAGTAATCCAATACTGCAACCCATTCTGTAAGAGTTGACATATGTGTCTTGCTGAAAAATGATTTTGTTCAAGATGACCGGAATTGGAAGTATGACGGTTGCGTTAAATATATTGGATCCTATTGAAAAGCTGACTGCAACGTCTCCATGTCCCTGTCTTGCCATCAGAACAACAGCTATAAGCAGAGGTATATGGGAACCCAGAGCCAGGACTGTTATCCCTAAAATACTAGTTGGTATGCCTAGTACAACCCCTATTGTAGAGGCCCACCATATCATCAAGTAAGAGAACCCCATGATCCAACCAATGCTGACAATGAATGTAATAGGAAAAAGATTTTTTAAGATTCGAATTTTGGGATCTGGAGTTATAATCCACATTGGGATGACATAGGGTAAGGACAGGATCCAAATCAGCCTTGACAAAAACCGTAGAATTGCGCTCGTCTCTTGCTGAGTTGTTTGAATCTTCATCTCAGGGGCGCTATCATCAGGTTTACAGCACTGAACTTCAAAGACAGGTTTTTTATCAGGATTGAATTGGAATTCATTATTTTCTTCAACATTTTCGCTCCCTTCTTCAGTTTTCTCTGCTTTCTTGCAGCAGGGCCTGCACACACTTTCAATTTTTTTTCTGAATGACATGTACAAGATGTACATAATATACCAGAACAGCAGAATCAATCCCTCCCACCATTTAAACTGACTATCCACTGAAAACAGTCCCAGTAGAATAATGCTGACCGCAAAGAACAACATATCTCTTATCAGTGGCCCTGCTTTCAGAGAACAAGGTTTTGTGCATGCAAAGGCGCATGTTAAAATGGCAAAGATAACATTTGCAACTGAAGATCCTACAATGGTTCCAATGCTCACCTCTCTCATGGAAACAAAGACTCCAATGATGGAAGTGATAAGTTCTGAAAGTGCCCAAGCTGCTGGAAGTATGATTGCTCCGGATATCTCAGGAGAGATATCAAATTTCTCAATGAACACATCGATGCTAGGTAGGAAGAAGTGATAAGTCACAAGTCCAAGGGCAAAGAATACACAATTTAACCCAATAATGTAGAGAACTATGGCTCCATCTTGAAGCTGCTGATAATTAAATAGTTCAGCAGGAAATGGGTAGCTGTCAGCAAAGCTTTCATTTTCCTGTAGGGTTAAACCAATCAATCTTTAGATTACATACAGTGAAACCCTTAATAACGAATGCATCGGAAGAATTTATCAAATGTCGTCTTGACAATTTTTCAATGAGTTTTATACTATATTACGTAAATTTCAGTATTTGCGAAAATAACTTTAGATCGTTTTTAAACAAATCCCAACCCTACTCTCTAGCACTAGAATTATATCATTTTCTTCTCAATATATTTCGCCAAAAACTTTGGCATCATCAGGAGTTAGTCCTATAATATAACAGATATAAGCAAAAAATAAAAATAAAAAATACAAACACAGCAACTATAATAAATACAGAAGAGAACAAAAATAAAAATCTTTTTTATGTAAAATGGAATTTTTCAAAATGAATATTGTCAGAACACATAAAACTTAAAAGAAAAATTAGAAAACCGTACCTTACTCTTTTGCGAAAATAAATAAATAGCCATGAAAATGCGGGAACAGTTTCAAAGAGTTCCATATAATCATTTAATTAAAATACTAAATATCTGCAACATTCCATTATCAGAAAGTGAAGAATACGACATTTGATGAATTTTTTCGATGTATTCGTTATTAAGGGTTTCACCGTAAATTTGTTTAATTTGAATAATATTAAAAAATATAGACTAAATACATGATATCCAGTACATAAATACATGATATCCAGTACAAACCGATCTTTTTCTTTAAATTTTTTATCCTAAATTTTTTAATTTGAAGTGATGAATATATAATTCATTGGATTAAAGCATCTTACAGTAAAATCTTGCCAAGTTATATAGCTACTGTGACAACACAACGTTTATCCTATTATTACGATCAGATTTGGACGCTCTGGCGATCAGGAACATTTTTGAGTCGGAAAGATATCAGGTTTTAATTTTGAAATAAGTGAGCAGTCCTTTTTAATGATTGATTGTTTTTTCTTGCCTGAAGTAAGTGCCTGGAAAGAAAGCTTTGTTCAGAGCCTGTCTGTCCTGCATGTCCACTTGGCAAGTAGAGGAAACAAACCAATATCAAGGGAAAGATAAAGCGATCCATTTTTTTCTAAAAATATCAAAAAACTTTTAAAAAGAATGCTCCAATTCTTTTAATATCGAAGACGACTTAGTTTTCTCTCACATGTCATGTTCCTTCCTTTGGACGATGAAGGGATCCCCCGAACGCCAGGAGCCTCCGCTATGCAGACACAAGTCTCCCAAATAGGCAGACCAAGCCTCCGCTATGCAGAAATGAGCATGCGCAAAATGTGCCCCTGTAATACAAGAGGTTTTTAAACTTGTGTTTTAAGTTTTAGTTCCTAATTATGACTAATATAATGGTCTGCATAGTGGAGGCTTACTGAGGATCATAATGAGGCGTGAAACATTACATTGTGTTTAGTATAATTATTTTTTAATAAAATGTGAAGTTTAAAAACTGAAATATATTTACATATTAAGTTGAAATCTCTGATTGTCTGTTTTTTGTGCGATCATAACTTGAGAACCCGTCAACCGATTTGCCTCAATCTTGATTGGAGAACTCGGGATAGCCACAGGAATGTTCTTAGTTTTGTTTTAAGATTCTAAGTTTAGTTTCCCGGTAAAAATCGTCGATGAGCGGGTAAACGGCGGGAGTAATGAGTACCCTTAATCCTGTGCAAGGCTGGGTCCCCATGTTAGTATATATATAAAATTGTAATCTCTGTTAGTCTGTTTGTTTTGTTTGTTTGTGTGATCAAAACTCAGGAGCCCCGGGACTGATTGGATTCAAATTTTGATTGGCCGGAACTCAAGAGACCCAGGGGAATGTTCTTAACTTTGTTTTAAGATTCTTAGTCGAGAAGGCCCACTTTTAACGATAAAAATAGCTAAAATTGTAATTTAACTCCCAAGGTACACGCTGGGTTTCCAACCTAGTATACATGTGTATTTTATAATTGTGTATACATGTGGTGTTTAACCATGTTTATTAACAGAAGAGATCCGAAACAATTTGTATTAAAAAAATATGAATTGAAAAGCTGCTCTGGTTACTACTTTTTAATTATTTGAATATTTATACATATATGTACAGGGTGTCCTGCTGGAACTGTTATAATTTGGAATTTTTCCAATCTGTAAAAAATTGAGTAATCAAAATATGAGCTAATTCTGTTGCATACATTATACAAAGAATATTCACAATTCTAATAACAAAAACTGCGAAAATTCAGATATTTCATTTGAGCCATATTCCAATATAATGTTTTCTAAAGAAGCCTATATAACTAAATTTGTGCATTTTTTCGTCTTAGAATTGCGAATTTGGAACCCCTAAATGTAAACCCTGTAATCTGTTTTTTTGTTCTCCTTCTTATTTCTTTTTACTTTTTATAAAGGAATAATTGTCTGTTCTTTTCATGGGGAATATTTTGTTTAAACAATATAATAATTTTAAAGAGACTGTTTACGGATATGAAAGTGGAAAGATTGATAGATATATCACTCTTTTGAGGAGTTTTAGATCGAAATTGTATAGACAGTGTGTCCCAATAAACATTGGAATTCAGTGACGAATTTGATTTTGTCTTTTAAAATAATTCTTTGATTTAGTATGGTGATACTTACTGAGAAAGCTGTAATTCCTAAGATTTTCGTCTGCTATGTTTACAATTTGTTTGTTAATGTTTTGACTGCATACGGTTGTACTTAGTAAAACAAGAAAATTACACTATACACACAGAGTAAACTTGTCCCTCTTCACTTACGGAAGGGGGGGGGGGGACATTCGGCCATAAACCCCGCCAAAGACTGTGCTTGTTTTAACTTTTTTTTAATTGCATAGATCTAAAACATTAAATAAAATTTTAAAAATCTCGACGTTCGGGAGCAGAAAAGATATTTAGAGACGTTTTAGACATCTTTATAGCCATACCGTTTTCATAAAAATAAACTATAGCAGATAATAAAATCAAGTATTACAATGCTAATTCATAAAAAACGACATCGAATTCGTCACTGAATTCCCATGTTTTTTTGGACACCCTGTATCTGTGAACCATTCATTAAATGAACGATGAGTTTTGTCAAATTCATGATTTGTGAATGTTTAAAAAGTTTTTTTGTTAAACGGAAACGCCTTAAAAGTTAAAGCGGAGATGTATAAAAAAAAAGAGGAAACACCTCAACTATAAATATTGGGAAACGACTCAAAAATATTCAGAAATCCATCACCCTTTTCAAGTTTTGAAGGATTTCCCAAAATAAAACAGAAATTCCTCGAAAGGGGTTTTTGAGGCATTTCCATGGTGAAACGTTTTGTGGTAAGGCGTTTCAATTTTAAATCATTGGTAAGACATTGCAAGGTTTGGAGAAGGTGTTAAATTGCTCGTTTTATACCGAACTTATGAAAGTTTTCTATTTAATAATCCTTTAGTTAGAAAGGATATTTATATATAAAGGAATTGAGTCTTTGGAACATAATCAAATATGTAAACCTCAATATCTTTATAACTCGATCTTGTAAACCTTTGATATTTCAAACTCAGATTATTTGATCTAACAGAATTCATAGTTTGAAATATCTAAGGTCTGCAACATTTGGTTCCAAAGATATAGTGATTAGAAAATCAGAGTTTGTGGCAAAGACTCAATTCCTTTGGCTTGTCTGTCTGTTTGGGTGTTTGTTTGTTTGTTTGTTTGTATCCAATAAACGTAAAAACGGCTAAACCGATAGGGCCCAATTTTTTTGTGGGACCTCACGGAGCCCCAGGGAAGGTTTATGAAAGATCAAAATTTCAAATATTTGTCTCCATCAAAATTCGATCTTCTTTAAATTTTTGAAAATTTTGAAAATCCACGAAATTTTTTGTGAAAATCCGCGAATTATTTTTGTTTTGTTTTACGATGAGAGAACATGTTCACAATTGATTTAGAAGATGGCCGCGAAGCGCCCTCTAAGGCTAGTATATTTAAAAGCTCGTAAGCTGGAAAGAAAACATAATCCAAAATATCTATATAATTTTAACTCTGCTGTGTAACAAGTTTGAAATCCAGTTAAAACAAAGACTTTTTGTCCGATATAGATGTCTCTCTCCCATGCACATGCAACCTGCACAGAAATATCGAGAGCAGAGACACCCGGCAGCCAACTAATCGTCGTTTAAATTGCATTGTTTTTCATATATAATACAAATATGATAAAATATATTATAAAATATCAACTAGTATTCAAATGCGTCGGAAAAATTCGATGAAATTAGCTTCTTATATATTGCTACTGGACCACTGGTACGCAAGGCTCTATCAAACTAACTCAACAGAGAGAATTGGATGTATTGTGTTGTGAGTTTACAGAAAGCTACAGGTTGGTTGCTATGGAAACGGACCAACCAAAGAGAATAGAATATATATTAGAGTGGAATTTAAAAAATCCCTCGTTACAAATTTTGTCAGTCCCTTTCAGCCTGAAAGGGAATTCAAAGTGTACAAATCATGTAAATGTTCACAAATTATATGCAGTAGAGTACATTAATACAGTATGTTCCCTAGACATATCCATTTCAATTTCGAATTTTTTAAAGCTGTAAAATAAACTTTATAAAATGAATTAGGTAAATAAAAGCATCAATTGATTTATAGTTATAACGGAAAATCATCGTTTGTAAAGTGGCATAGAGTCTATGTGAAATTATCATTGGTCAATTATGAAACCAGCCTTTTTCATAATTTGGTTTTCTTTTAATATTAATTTTAGATTTTCTATAAAGTGATGTTCCAGGGCCCAAATGTGTGAAGTACATCTGCAGGATGGAAACAGTACAACAAAATGGCTGTTTTACACTTTTGTCTAGTAAATTACACTCTAATATATATTCTATTCTCTTTGGGACCAACACAGCTTTTTGCAAAACTAAATTTTTAACTTATTACACATCATAATTTATCAAGATAGATATTTTGTCTGTTTTGGATTAAAATGATGTCATAATCGTACTGATACCTAATTAAATTCTAATCAGAATGAATATTATGTAGAGGTTTGAGTTACTCTTATATAGAATAAATGTATTATTAAAAATGTGTGAGAGTAGCCAATATGATAATGATGATGAGATGATGAGATGTAATAAAATGATGAGAGTAGCCAATATGATAATGATGATGAGATGATGAGATGTAATAAAATGATATAAATAAAATGATGAGATTAGCTAATATATATTTTTGCTAAATGGATAGTGGCATCAAAAAGAATGTAAATGCCTTTAAAGTTCAAGAAAAGCTCGAGCATAAAAATCTATAGCATTCCCATGCAATCTCTATAACCTTGAGTATGAGTACAAAGTTTTTCCTAAACCTGCCCATATGAGGGAGGGGTGCAGAGCAGCCATAGGCCCCACTGAATGACCTCTGGAGCCTCCTGATACGAAGAATGAGCTCCGAAGCCCAGGAAACCCTCTCCTTGTCTCTCCCTACGTCTCCAAGCCTCTGCCATTCTGTCTCCACGCCCTGCGTTTTGGTCTGCACCAACAAAAGGTATTTTACGTCCGAAAAAAATACTTTTTTTCAAATAATCTCAACATTATAGCATGTTTATTAATGATATTAATAATTAACACATTTCTAATAATTATATTATAAGATTGAAAGTGAAGTTTACGATTCTTTAAACTATTGTGGATTCTACAATGAAGAGATAATATCATTTTGATTTTTGGTTAAGCCATATAAAATAGACTGATTTAATTAAAGCTAGACGATCCCAAATATAATTAAGATATTCCTTGAAAGAAATGAAAATCATGAATACAAAAAAAACATGATATTTTGTCTTGTCGCACAATAGTCTCTGAAGTCTCATGGTAACTCTGTACTTAAAACTTTGAATTACTTAAGCCGGAAGCCGGGGGCTGGGGGATGGTTATAGGGGTCGAGCTCCAAAACAGTTCTGATATCCTAGTAAAATATATCTTTTTCTTTAATTGCCTAGCTCACTTAATATTTTATATTAAAGTGTTTTCATATATAAATAAATTTACTAAAGAAGTTTATTAATTTATTGGATTAGATTTTCATCTCTTATCAATAATATAGAGTTTAAAATTAAAAATGACTTTAATAAACATTAGGATAGCAGAACTGATATGGAGCACTTTTTAAAGGGAATTGCATTGCCTGTGTGTACCTTTTAAACATAAAATAAAAAGAAAAAGGGATGCCTTATCAATGGTCAACTGATTTATTTTATACTGTAAAGAGAATATATATTTATCCCTGTGCAGTCGAGAGAGAGGACACACATGAATTAACACATTCTTCCCCCTTCCCCCTTTCCCATATACTGATGACATTTGGTTTACCTTCACCCCCCCCCCCCCTTATTCCTAGAGTCTGTCAACCATATCATCTATGTCCATATCCTTTAAAGTTATCAAACAAGTTGGCACACCTGCAGCATGCATACAATACAATACTGTCTACTGGTCTACTGGTCTACTGGTCTACTGGTCTACTGGTCTACTGTTCTACTAGTCTACTAGTCTACTAATCTTATAGTCTACTAGTCTACTAGTCTACTAGTCTACTGTCTACTTGTTTACTAGTCTACTAGTCAATTAATCTACTGGTTAACTGGTCTACTGGTCTACTAATCTATTAGTCTACTGGTTTACTAGTCTATTGGTCTACTAGTTTACTGGTCTACTGGTCTAAAGGTCTTATAGCGTAATTGTCTACTGGTCTACTGGTCTACTGGTCTACTGGTCTACTGGTCTACTGGTCTACTGGTCTACTGGTCTACTGGTTTACTGGTCTAAAGGTCTTATAGTGTAATGGTCTTATGGGCTACTGGTCGACTGATCTTATAGTCTACTGGTCTACTAGTCTATTTTCTTTTTTTTTCTTCCAAGTAATCTTTTCTTCTATAAATCATACTCAGTTCAATTTCTATGATCGCTTTAATTTTTCCTTCACTATCACATATTATTCATATTTTTGCTTTAAACAGTTAAAGATGTGACACCACTTTACATACCCAAAACCTTAAATTATCTCTGAAAAAATTGCTTTTGTGTCTATGAAATTACATATCTATGAAAATTCTTCTATGGATTTATGAAATTACCTGTCTAGAAAAAATCTTCTCTGTCTATGAAATGTCCTGTCCTGTCTATGGAAAGTCATATATCTGTCAAATATCCTATTTTTGAAATGTCATGTCTATGAAATGTCCATTGTCCAATCAACATTATGCATATGAAATATCCATCTATGAAATGTGTTGTCTATGAAATGTCCTATCTATGAAATGTGTTGTCTATGAAATGTCCTTCTATGAAATGAATATGACACCCAGATTTTACCTGCTGAATATCTCCAGGTTCAGATTAGTCCTGCTGAATATCTCCAGGTTTAGATTAGACCTGCTGAATATCTCCAGGTTTAGATTATGCCTGCTGAAAATGATCCAAGTTCAGATTAGACCTGCGCAGAAGAGGAAGTGTTATAATTGAAGATATGGTGGATTCACATTTGAACTACTCCCGTTTGAATGTTCGTTTGAACTATTGTTCATTTGAATTATACTGACATGACGTCATATCCTGTAGTTCAAATCAACACATTTCTTGCTCATTTGAACTATTTTTCTACCGCAATTAAATTTTTAAATTTTTTTTATAATTTGCATAAAGTTAGTTCATGACAATTAATTAGATAACAATTACAAAGAAATGTTTCAAATAAACATAAAAATAGTTTAAATTAACAAACAAAATAGTTCAAATGAACATAAAAATAGTTTAAATGAACATAAAAATAGTTCAAATGAAATAGTTCAAATGAAAAAACAAATAGTTCTGCAAATTTGAAATATAGTTCAAATGAGAAAAAATATTTTAAAGGAAAATGAACATAAAAATAGTTCAAATGAAATAGTTCAAATGAAAAAAAAATAGCTCAAATGAGGAAAAATATTATTCAAATGAATTTAAAATAATTAGTTTAAATAAAAAAAAATATGTTCAAATGAAAGTTCAAATGAACAAAAATATAATTCAAATGATGAAAGAATAGTAATGAAAAATAAACAAACAAAAATTTCGAATAAAATAGTTATAAAACATATAAATAGTTCAAATGTGATAAATACTCCTATACACCCGACGTGATTTTACCCGGCCCCTTTGTCTGTCTTCTCCCACGCGCAGACGCTGAACTCCAACATTCGAGTGTGCGAGGTGGGGAAGACTTCACTGCAGATTTTACTTTTTGACATGACCACCTTTTCAAGAATTTTCAATTAAATTAGTATTTATTTAGGGTTAGGTTAGGACAGGCAGGGGGCCGAGCGCTGCGGCCACAGGTTCCGGTTAAGTTATGACACTAATTCTTTTATTATGGGTTAGGTTAGGTTAAGACACTTTCTGGGCCGAGCGCTGCGACTAGGACAGGCTAGGGGCCGAGCGCTGCGGCCACGGTTAGGTTAAGTTATGACACTTTCTGAGCCGAGCGCTGCGGCTAGGATTCAATCTCGATCTACAAATGTCATCCCCCCTTAATCATGCTTTTAATTAAGCACGGCAGTGAAGTCTTCC
This sequence comes from Eurytemora carolleeae, assembly GCF_000591075.1. Lineage (NCBI taxonomy): Eukaryota > Metazoa > Arthropoda > Copepoda > Calanoida > Temoridae > Eurytemora > Eurytemora carolleeae. The sequence continues at coordinate 101,488 of NW_019396119.1, read as the reverse complement.
CCACCTCGCACACTGGAGAAGCTGAATTGGAGTTCAGCGTCATGCCTCCTCCCACAGGCCTTCAGGCCCCCGAGGCCCCCTCCCCTATAATTACTTCAGCTGATCCACAGCATTTGCACTATTTTTTTTGTCCATTTGAACTATTTTTATGGATCATTTGAATTACTTTTTTGTTCATTGTGACTATTTTTTTGTTCATTTCAACTATTTTTTTTGTCAATTTGAACTATTTTTTTCTCATTTTAACTATTTTTTGTTCATTAACTATTTTTTTTGCCTTTTTCATTTGCAATATTTTTTACTCTTTTTAACTTGTTTTTGTTATTTGAACTATTTCATTTGAACTAATTTTTTTGTCATTTGAACTATTTAAGTTTGAACTATTTTTTTTAATTCATTTAAAAGCTATTTTTTTGTTCTTTTTAATTCTATTTTTATGTCCATTTGAACTATTTTATTGTTTATTTCATTTAAAATATTAATAGTGCAAATGAAAATAGTTCAATTGAACTAAAAATAGTTAACAAATGAGCAATATATTTACTCGTTTGAAATTGTTCATTTTAACTATAACATCACGTGGTACCACGTGCAGTAGTTCAAACGAACAATAGTTCAAATGAACAATAGTTCAAACGGGAGTAGTTCAAATGAGATAGCATCATTTAAGATCTTGATCCCGTCCCTTTAACCACCTACATCATGAAAAACAAATCATATGAGGAATTTATATCAATCAGAGTTTAACAGAAGGTACATTCATAGATTTATTAGGGGGGTGGGTTGTTCAACCAGTGCCACGGTGCCACCCCCTTTTTACGCCTTGTAAAGAGTATAACAACTAGTTAATAACGATAGTTCATGCGAACGTTAGTCCCATTGATACGACACCATTTTGATTAACTGATGGAAAATTTAAACATTTAACGCGGCAACGGTACGACATTCTTATTTAATTTCGATCCGTCTAGATCCGATAGTGTAGTTCAGTCACTATAGTTGACTTTCGTGTCTAGTTCATTTATACATTTGGTCCTAGCTTGAATGTAGACCCTAATTATCCATTTTTTTTTTGTAAAAACCTGGCTAGATTCGTCATATCGGGGATGAAACTGAATGAGTTAAGAAATGCAGCTGCAGCCGCAATTTTAAAACATGAAATTCGTGAAATAACTTAAGCCACAGACATCTGCATTCTGCAGTCTGGCTCTGCACAGTTTCAATTACATCGTTCATATAAAGAACTTTCAAAGTACTTATCTCATTTGAAAACTGTTTTTGTAAAATCAAATTTGAACTGATTGGATGGGAAGTTTGGCACCAGGGGCGTACTCAGGAATTTGTTCAGGGAGATGATCAATTAGTTTTATTTTCGATGGAAGCTTAGCACCCGTTGGGGTTTTCTTTTATTTGTAGGTTAGTTTCAGAAAATGGGTCTGTCCTAGTATACGATTTTTGGACCCCCCCCCTCCAAAAATCGTTCTCTAGGACGGACCCATTAATGTAAGCCTTATACATGCCAAATAGTAATGCTTGATTCAAAACTATACCTTTGAAATCTTTATTTGGAATTGCAATAATAAGGAAGATATGGTCGTTCTAGGTTTTAATTGTAATAATTCCTATTTGTTTTTCTGCGCAAGTCATTTTTGTAGAGAAACCACAATCAAAAATAATCAGTAGGAGTTTTCTAATTTGATTTCGGCAGATTTTTGAGAGAATAATATTCAAATTTTAGAGAATAGTAGTTATGAATCCGTCCTCAATAAAATAATTAAGGTGACATTTGCGTAGCCTCAGATAGTTTCCTAGATTTCGTTTCGAATGGTTCCCGGATTTTCTCCAAAAAAATTTATGATATTTCTAGAATAGTTTTTTTCAATTTAAATGAAAGTAAAAATGAAATTAGCTTCAGATTTTTTTCTTCTGCTCTGTTAGAAAACTTATATCTAAAATTCGTTGCATCAAAACAAGTGCATAAACATTTCATAAAATTACCTTAAACACTATTATTTTGGCACGACGTGTTATAAAGTTTTGACCTCTTAAGCAGAAATATAGTTTTTTTTAACTTCAAAATTATAAATGATTTTAATGATATATCATATATATATATCACATATATCATTAATACACTGGGGTTTAGAATTTCGAGATTTTTTCCCCCGTGGGGTATACTTTTTGATACTTATCTCCGAAAATTCATTTTTCCCCAAGGCAACGAGAAAAAATCTTTAAAAAATTAGGGTGGGGGGATGGTTTTTCAAGAAAATATACACTCCTTAATAACTTGTGTTGGTCTAAACTTTAGAATCTGGTCTAGGGATCTGGATTTAATGAATAGCAAGAAATGATTGAGCCGGGTGGATAAAGTTGAACCATTTACCAACGTCTAGGCGGTTCAACGATTAGGATAAACGATCTAAAATTCATTTGTAATTGATTTTACGGCCACTAGGGTTTAGGGTGTACCATTTATACAACTATTTTAGATTTTTGATTTACTTAAGAGAATTTTTTCCCGTACATAGAAGTCCCCTGAGCACAAAAATACAAAATATAAATCAACCTGTTTACAGCTAAATGTAAATCTTGAAAATTTGATTTAAGTTACATAAAAACTTTTTTTCTAAAATTTTTGTTTTAAAAATATTTTCGAGGTGAAGACCCCTCCCTGAAACTTTAACTCATAATTTATTTTAAAATTTATGTTTTAATATTTTTGTTATTGTCAAAATTCGAGTACCTTAATTATGCCATTTTGATTAATGATTAATCACATACTTGCAGACTGCAGTCACATCAGAGGATGAATGAAATTTTTTTTGAAAAAATTATAAATATTAACAGGATCTATAAAGTCATGATAAAAGTGTATATCTGCGAATACTATTGAATCTTGATATAAATTCTAACAGGATTTGACACAAAAGATGATTTATCGAATAATCCACCCCTCCCCCAGCGCCAGCCCCTCCCTTCCTCCCCCTCTCTCTCTCCCTAGACGAAGACAAGATAAAAGATTAAACCATCATTCAAATAAACACACAATAGGCCTGTCAAGCTTGAGGACTCTTAAGTACCGTCAGATACACGTTTCAACAATTTTCATTCAAACTTTCATAAGGACCTAAATAGGTGGTCGCCGAAAATAGTAAGGAGGTAACAGATAAGTGAAAGAGAGAGGGAGTGATAAATAGTTATAAGAAAAGATATCTAGGATTATTTACAGAAGTATCAAAATTGATTAGACTATTTTAGAATAGATAATAGTCACGAGACTTAGTCAATTTGAGAACTCAGAAAATTAGAATTAAAGAAAAAGAATTTTAAGAAAAACTTGTTAGATATTTCTTCCGCGTGGCACTTTGTCAAATAGGAGGAGAAAATTTAGTATTGATTTAGGGTATTCAAGGGACTGTTCTCTTATCCTCTTATCTTATTTCAACTCTATTTCTATCCTTCTTTGTCAGAGAATAAGGCGAGCAATAACATTTTCTACCCATACTAAACCCTACGTAAGATCTCCTATCCCCCCCCCCTTTATCATCCTGAAATCCTACTCTTGATTAGCCTAAATATTAGTATCACATTTACAAAAGTATCCAGTAAGGGTGTTAACTTGAATTTTAGAGATTAAGAATATTGGAAACCTAAAATTTGATAAATATTTTTATTAATGGTCCTTTTAGTTATTATAAAGAATGTCAACTTTTACATAAAGCTGAAATAGACATCTGAAGTTTATATATACACTCAGGGGACATATTAATACGGGAAAAATATCTATTTTTCTTGTTTTGATCACCCTACGGACCACTTCCCTCCTTAACATTCTATTCCTTATAGAACCCTGGCAAGAGGAAACGAGATGATTCAGTCGATGATCCTGACCAACCTGGACCTTCAAGGTAGAGTTAGCATGATGCTAATTTTTCTCAATTTTGAGGGAATTTATCACACATTATATTTCCGGTTGTAGGGTGATAAAGTGACTTATTCACACTGCTATTAAGATTTCAAATTTCATACCTAGTAATTCCCGTTGCAGGGTTATAAAGTTACGTACAAATGTGTCCAATTTACACCATACTGTTATCTAATCATGTTAAACCCATCCTAATCTCGTAATTACAACTAGGAACGAATCAAATTCATCAGAAAAACCTTCACCATCCTCTTTGCATCCTGTAGATACTCCCTCCACCTCCACCTCCCACCTGCCACAGCCTGGATCTAGTTCAGATGAAACTATTCAGTTTCTCAAGCAAATATTTCCCTTGAAATCAGAACAGGAACTCAAGGTACTTTAGGGATCTTTATCAAACTCAGAAATTTATTGTTTGTTTTGCTAATTTTTTTTACGAAAAGTTTTTGTTTGTTACAAATTCTTGTCCATCTTTTTCAAATCTACCATTCAGTGATAATTTAGTTTAGAGGTATTTCATAAGTGATTAGAAGTGGTATTGCGTATTTTCAATATTGCAATGCCCGAATCACAATGATACCCCTTATTCTGCTCATTTTTAAATGTTGTTTTTTTACAAAAGTGACTTGCGCATTTCTACTTCAGAAAAATATACGTGGATTTTCAGAATTAAGACTTCTAAGTCTATAAAAAAAAACGACAATATCTTCCATATATATGATCTAATTAAGGTTTCAAGGGTAACGTTGTAAATTGGACTTTGTTATAGTCCATTAAAATTTTCTGTGTTGTTCATATTTTTCCCAATTTCATCCGAGTCTGGGGAGCTAGACTACTGCGGATCCAAAGCTTTAGTCTGATGTTATTTCAGGATAGTTTATCAGAACATCCTGGATTAGGAAGAGATGCATTGGTCTCACTTCTGCTGGATGATTCAGGTAATTGGATGGGATGGGGGAGGGGAGGGGGGTTATTATGCATTATTCAACCTTTAGACCAAATATAGGGGGTGTTAAGTAACTATATGTAAAATTTAGTAAAAAAAAACGGCACTCAGTGCGAAGCATTCAAAAAGACAAAAATTTGTATTTATACACTTTTTCGGGAAATAAAATTTTTTTACTAAACCATGGGTTCACTCGACCTCGGATTCTTAATTTCCCTGTAAAGTGGTAATAACTTAAAACAGGTTTGTATATCAGCAATATAGTATTTACCATTATTATTCAATAGGGTGACTTAATCTTTATATATACGTTGCTTGGCCTGTCTGGGTGGTTGGTTGTTTGTCTGTATTCAATAAACGTAAAAACGGCTGAACCGATCGGGCGCAAATTTTGTGTGGGACCTCACATGACCCACGGAAGGTTTATGGATGATCAAAATTTTGAAAATCAGCCTCCAACGTGAACTTTTTTGTTCTTGTTTTATAATGTATACAAAAAGAAATTCGTAACAATTGAAACTGAAGATGGGCGCGAAGCACCCTGAAAGCCTAGTATTTATTATATTTTTTAACTTTAGTGGATGGAATTGAGCCTGAACCTGAGAAACCAAATGGGTTAAAACTGACGGTAATTTTTAGAAATTGTAATCCATTTAGAACTATTCATTTTGGATAAAAACTAGAGATGGGCATCGTTTTTGTGAACGAACTAAATTTTTCTTAAACGATGGTGTTCAGAAAAAACGATCTGTTCATAAAAACGAACGAAAAAGAAACTAAAACGAACGATTTGAAGTTTTTCGAATGAACTTGAAAAAAGCTATATTTTTTTACTGAACTAACAAATTTTCCGCAAGATTCTGTAAAAACCTAATTTTTGTCTGAACAAATTTTTTTTTTGGAAAAAAATTTACAAAAAACTATCGGGGTTTTTTTACTCGAACAAACTTTTGAAAAAGTTATCTTTTTTTTACTGAAAGAACGATTTAATTGAACGAAATCGTCCAATAGAAAACAAACAAAAAAGATGGAAATAAACAAAACAATAATTTTGAGAATGAACGAAACCAATTTTTGTGAACTATTGAAAAAAATCGAAAAAAAACGAACGCGCCCATTTCCAATAATGACTTAACTGTTTAAAATATGTCAAAATAAAATCGAATTTAATATAGGAATTAACAGCTAATATAACCCTGGATGTCTCAGTGTCTCAGGTAACATTTTTGTAACTAAATTTTATCAAAACAAGGAGGGGGTTGAAGTTTTAATTTTCCATTTGATTTAATTGAAAAAGATTTTTTTCTCATTTAAAAAAATTAAGACTAAAAATAAAAATTGATGAAGGGGCATTGAAAACAATTATGGACCCATTGGTCTCCATGACTTTTAATTTGAACATTTTTATGGACTTGGTTGGTTGGTTAATAGTTTGGTTGGTTGGTTGGTTGGTTGGTTGGTTGGTTGGATGGTTGATTCATTGATTGATTTTTCTAGCAAGTACTCGATGATTCTGATGTTGACGAAGTTGTGTCGAGTGCAGATCAGGATACTGCATTTAACAATCTTTGCGGAATATTCCCCCACCTTGATCCAGAATATTTAAAGGTATTATTCCCCCACCTTGATCCAGAATATTTAAAGGTATTATTCCCCCACCTTGATCCAGAATATATAAAGGTATTATTCCCCCACCTTGATCCAGAATATTTAAAGGTATTATTCCCCTACCTTGATCCAGAATATTTAAAGATAATATTCCCCCACCTTGATCCAGAATATATAAAGATAATATTCCCCCACCTTGATCCAGAATATATAAAGGTATTATTCCCCCACCTTGATCCAGAATATAAAAAGATAATATTCCCCCACCTTGATCCAGAATATATAAAGATAATATTCCCCCACCTTGATCCAGAATATTTATTTAAAGGTGTTATTCCCCCACCTTGATCCAGAATATTTATTTAAAGGTGTTATTCCCCCACCTTGATCCAGAATAGTTAAAGATAATATTCCCCTATCTTGATTTATCATTGTCGTATAGACACTTCAATAGAATTTTAAACCCTTGTCGTATATACACTAAAATAGATATTTAAACACTAGTCGTATATACACTAAAATAGATATTTAAACACTAGTCGTATATACACTAAAATAGATATTTAAACACTAGTCGTATATACACTAAAATAGATATTTAAACACTTGACGGATAGACACTAAAATAGATATTTAAACACTAGTCGTATATACACTAAAATAGATATTTAAACACTAGTCGTATATACACTAAAATAGATATTTAAACACTTGACGGATAGACACTAAAATAGATATTTAAACACTTGTCGTATAGACACTAAAATAGATATTTAAACCCTTGTCGTATAGACACTAAAGTAGATATTTAAACCCTTGTCGTATAGACACCAAAATAGATTTTTAAACCCTTTTCAGTTTTCGTATATACACTAAAATAGATATTTAAACACTAGTCGTATAGACACTAAAAAAGATATTTAAACCCTTGTCGTATAAACACTAAAGTAGATATTTAAACACTTGTCGTATAGACACTAAAATAAATATTTTAACCCTTGTCGTATAGACACCAAAATGGATATTGAAAATTTTGTCGTATAGACACTAAAATAGATATTTAAAATTTTGTCGTATAGACACTAAAATAGATATTTAAACACTTGTCGTATAGACACTAAAATAGTATTTAAACCCTTGTCGTATAGACACTAAAATGGATATTTAAACACTTGTCATATAGACACTAAAATAGATATTTAAAATTTTGTCGTATAGACACTAAAATAGATATTTAAACACTTGTCGTATAGACACTAAAATAAATAATTAAAATTTTGTCGTATAGATACTAAAATAGAAATTTAAACCCTTGTCGTATTTACACTAAAATAGATTTTTAAACACTTGTCGTATAGACACTAAAATAGATTTTTATTTAAACCCTTGTGGTATAGACACAAAAATAGATATTTAAACCCTTGTCGTATAGACACTACAATAGATTTTTAAACCCTTGTCGTATAGATACTAAAATAGATATTTAAAACCTTGTCGTATAGACACTAAAATAGATTTTTATTTAAACCCTTGACGTATAGACACTAAAATAGATATTTAAACCCGTTTCGTATAGGTACTAGAATAGATTTTTAAACCCTTGTCGTACAAACTCTAAAATAGAACTTTAAACCCTTGTCGTATAGACATTAAAATAGAACTTTAAACCCTTGTCGTACAGACACTAAAATAGAACTTTAAACCCTTGTCGTATAGACACTAAGATAGATTTTTAAACCCTTGTCGTATAGATACTAAAATAGATATTTAAACCCTTGTCGTATAGACACTAAGATAGATTCTTAAACACTTGTCGTATAGACACTAAAATAGATATTTAAACCCGTGTCGTATAGACACTAAAATAGATTTTTAAAACCCGTGTCGTATAGACACTAAAATAGATTTTTAAACCCTTGTCGTAGAGACACAAAAATAGATTTTTAAACCCTTGTCGTATAGACACTAAAATAGATATTTAAACCCTTGTCGTATAGACACTAAAATAGATTTTTAAACCCTTGTCGTATAGACACTAAAATAGATTTTTAAACCCTTGTCGTATAGACACTAAAATAGGTTTTTAAACCCTTGTCGTATAAATACTAAAATAGATTTTAAACCCTTGTCGTATAGATACTAAAATAAATTTTAATTGGAATAAAATATTAAATACTTTTTTGTCTTTTTCCATTATTAATTACTACAGTTAATGTTAATTACTAAAGTTAATGTTAATTACTACAGTTAATGTTAATTACTAAAGTTAATGTTAATTACTAAAGTTAATGTTAATTACTAAAGTTAATGTTAATTACTACAGTTAATATTAATTATTAAAGTTAATGTTAATTACTCCCGTTAATGTTACTTACTACAGTTAATATTAATTACTACAGTTAATGTTAATTACTACAGTTAATGTTTATTACTACAGTTAATATTAATTACTAAAGTTAATGTTAATTACTAAAGTTAATGTTAATTACTAAAGTTAATGTTAATTACTACAGTTAATGTTAATTACTACAGTTAATGTTAATAACTACAGTTAATATCAATTACTAAAGTTAATGTTAATTACTAAAGTTAATGTTAATAACTATAGTTATTGTTAATTACTACGGTTAATGTTAATTACTACAGTTAATGTTAATTACTAAAGTTAATGTTAAATACTAAAGTTAATGTTAATTACTACAGTTAATGTTAATTACTACATTTAATGTTAATTACTAAAGTTTATGTTAAATACTACAGTTAATGTTAATTACTACATTTAATATTAATTACTACAATTAATGTTAATTACTACAGTTAATGTTAATTACTAAAGTTAATGTTAATTACTACAGTTAATGTTAATTACTACAGTTAATGTTAATTACTAAAGTTAATGTTAATAACTACAATTAATGTTAAGGAGAAAGCTGTGATGTATGAAAGGGATGAGGAGGGGATGGAGGAGTTCATTAATTCAACAGTTGGTAAATCAGGCTTACCTACGAGGTAAGCGAGGGAGGGGTTGCGGCACCGCCATGAGCCCCGTAAAATGGTTTCCAAGCCTCCAAATTCGCAGATGAGTATTTAAAATGACCTGGCGCTACCAGCGCTACCCTAAACGTTAGAATAGATATTATAGAAGTAATAAATAACATAATTTAAAGGTAGATGTTGCGCCAGGGCATTTTAAATGCTCTGCAAATCCAGAGGCTCTGATCTCCATCTTGGGCAGACCTACGGATTAACTTTCTCTTTGACATCCTGTAGTTGTGCAGAGTTAGCTTTGATTTAGTGATCAAGATTTTTAAAAAAAGTGCCCATGTTTGATATCGAGATTAAACGTTCAAGATTAACGATTGTCCACATAAAAGTTCTATCCTATATTGTCTAATTCAGGACTTTTGTGTTGAGAGTCTCGGGATTAAGAATTTATCTCAATCTTCTGGAGACCTGTAGATTAATCTATTTCCTTTTTTTGTGGGCCAACCCTGCAGGGTTAACTTTAATTAAGGGATCAAGCTTTTATTGTTTAAGTGCCGATGTTCGACAACGAGATTAAACGTTTAAGATTAACGAAAATCCACATAAAAGTTCTGTCCTATTCTAAGTCAGGACTTTTGTTGAGAATCTCGGGATAAAGCATCGATCTCTATTTTATGAAGATCTTTAATATTTCGTTGTGGTCTAACCATATGGAGGGATAAAGCATTGTACCTTTAATTCAAAAGTGTCAAAATTTGATATCGCGATCGAACTGAACGTTACGTTACGTTACGATACTTCACACAAAAATTGCGACCTCTTATTGTCTTGCAATTCAAAAGTATCTTTCAGATGAATTTAAACAAATAACAGCCATTTTAACATAGTCAAATTTCTTGTTCCGAAGTTTACTTAAAGGGACTGTTCGTAATTTCAATTGACCCTCAATGCAAAAATGGCAATGTACCAACGGTACCAAAAGCTTTGTCTGATCAATTGTAAATTAAACATCAATGTTTATAATTTTTAAGATGATTATTTTCTATTGTGGTTTCTCTGCAAAAGTGAATTGCGCATTTCTACTGCAAAAACATATACGAATTATCACAATTAAACACGTCTAAGTCTAGAAAACGACAATAGCTTCCACCTTATTGATAAGATAAAGATTTTAAGGTACCTCAGTGAATCGGACAGTGCCATGTTTCCCTGTAGGGTCACTTGTGCAATGTGCAATTGTTAATTGTGTTATTTATATGATCAACTGAGCAAAACCTCGGATCATTTTCATTAAAATTTTGGGGATCTTTTATAGAAATAACTCTCAATGGGTCAGACAGAGGCCGAATTTTAAGAATTTGAACTGCGTCGATGAACCGGTAAGGGACCGCCAATAACCGGTTCCAAATTTTGCGCCAGTTCAAATCTTGAAACTCCTATTAAAATTTCCAACTGAACCAACCATGTTTGAACCTCGTCTCATGTTTTGACCGCGAATCAAGTTCTCTAAATTCGGCCTCAGTTTTTCGGAAAATTTTAGGATTATATATTAAAATTATCTATTATCACATTTTTGTATTTCTTCACTTTCAATTTTAACGGACAAAAAGTTTCAAGGAATTTTTTTGTGATACTATTAAGTTTTAAAAATGAAAACAATATTCCAAAAATTGCAAAAATACCATGGATTATAATTTCATGGAAAAAATAAGTTTTTAAAAAAACTTGCACGTTTACAGAATGATGAGAAAGGCTAATATTTTTTTAATCACATTTCTAGATGAATATTAATGTGTTATTAGAATAGATATCAACTTTTCTCTGTTATATTTTGGGAACATTTTTTTTTATTTAAAAAAAGCAGTTGTATTTTGGGAACACTCTCTTTTTATTTGAAAAAAATAGTTGTATTTTGGGAACACTCTTTTTATTTTAAAAAAGCAGTTGTATTTAGGTAGCATTTTCTTTTTATTTAAAAAAATCAGTTGTATTTTGGAAACACTCTCCTTTTATTTTAAAAAGCAGTTGTATTTTGGGAACACTCTTTTTATTTAAAAAAAGCAGTTGTATTTTGGTAGCATTCTTTTTTTATTTTAAAAAATCAGTTGTATTTTGGAAACACTCTTTTATTTAAAAAAAGCAGTTGTATTTTGGGAACACTCTCTTTTTATTTTAAAAAGCAGTTTTATTTTGGGAACACTCTTTTTATTTAAAAAAGCAGTTGTATTTTGGGAACACTCTCTTTTTATTTAAAAAAACAGTTGTATTTTGGGAACACTCTCTTTTTATTTAAAAAAACAGTTGTATTTTGGAAACACTCTCTTTTTATTTAAAAAAAACAGTTGTATTTTGGTAAGATTCTCTTTTTATTTTAAAAAAGCAGTCGTATTTTGGGAACACTCTCTTTTCATTAAAAAAAGCAGTTGTATTTTGGGAACACTCTCTTTTTATTTTAAAAAAGCAGTCGTATTTTGGTTACACTCTTTTTATTAAAAAAAAACAGTTGTATTTTGCAGGAAGGATTTTGAGAAGAGAGAGGCTAGAAAGAGGGACATTGCCAGGATAAAGAAGTTAAAGGTAAAAATGGGAAATTTTTTAGAACAATATTGAAAGGGGAGAATAATTAAATATTTGATGCGGATCCGGATCCTGGATCCGTACTGGAAAAAAATTTATCCGGATCCTGGTCATGAACTTTTCTTTAAGATTTACTGGATTTTTTTAACAAAGCAGAATGGACTAATAATTTTTTCCGCTTATTTTTATGCTAAAACTTAAAGAATGGAGGTGCTACGGGATCTACTAGATCATCCTACAGACCCATGGGGGAAATCCTGGATGGAGATTCAGAGGGATGTTGGGTCCATTGCAATGTTCAAAAGCAGGAAAGAGTTACAGAAAGCAATGTCAGATAGAGCTGTGAGATTTGTGGTATTAACCAAAAGAGGCCATTCCTCTGCTGTTGCAGCCTCCCAGCCGTGGAAGTGGTTCCGACTTCAGGGTTTCGTGAATGATTCCAGAGCGAGTAGGACTCTGTGCAGAGTTCGGGCTGGTAACGCAGAGCTAGGTAACAGATACAAAGATAGGTACGGCTGTACCCATGTTTTGTGCCCATGGTGTCTCTCAAAAGGTGTCCGTCCCAGGCTGGTAGAGTCTCACGTGATCCTTATCTGCCCATGCGTAGCGGCACAGCGTAGGGATTTCGGGATTGCAGATTTTCACTCGACCTATGTCGCTCACGGTAAGAAACCTCTATGGCAGATTCTCAGGGCTTATCTTGGGGGGATGGGTCAGACCAAGTAGTCTTACTTGAAAGAGGGAGGAAAATGGCAGTGTTGTTGGAGTCATGGCTGGTTAAAAGTCATGAAGGTGGTCTGTAGGGCGAGAGCTTTCAAGGTGGCTTTTTTGTCAAACAATCCTAAATCTTATCTTATATCTTATGTTTAAACCATTATCAAATAATAATCTAATAAACTTTGTATTAACTTCATACTGGGGTAGTACCGAGATGGACTACTCTGGGGGACTGTTAGTGTGCAGTTGGGCGGTGACTTTAGTCATTGGTCTGTACTTCGACAGTTGGCCACACTAGACAGTGTGTCACCAATTGGTACATTAATAGCCAATGTGGCTATTTTTGATGAGGTCTCAGCCCTGACTTCTACGGAATGATGGTTGATTGTTTGTTTGTTTGTTTGTTCAGAGATCAGGAAATTTTTATAATATCTCTTTTTTCAATAGTTCATATTTTGTTTTTAGAAGTAAACACGTTTTTTGGGCAGTTTTTGTTGATATTTTTCCCCTTTGATCTGGATCTGTGGATCCGCATATTTTGCGGATCCGGATCCAGGAAGCTAAAATATTGCGAATCCAACGGATCCGGATCCTAAGCACTGCCACAAAGGGTGAGACTTCAGAGACGACTACGGAATTTATACTGTCTGTTTCTTTATATTTATGACTTTCTGCATCTGTAAACTTGTTTCTTTCTTTGCCAAATCATTAGAAAGGCCCATGAAAAGACTATCTTCAAGGCAGGAGACTTAATTTTACCTTTGAATTGTCATATTTAAATAGTTTCAGGTCGTCTTTACAGTCTCATCCTTTGTGAGTGACCCTGTAAAAATTTATAAAACTTGATTTTTTCCTTCTTTTTAGTATATTTTGTTTTCAAAAAGAAAATAATATTCACTTATCCCTAAAATTAAAGATAACAACACCTACTGTTCAAATATGAAAAAAGGATTTAATCCTTATAATGAGTGTTAAATTTACATCATTAAATATATTAATCTCTTTATTCTCTTGGTACGTATTTTTATTTTTCATACTGCTTTTCTGTAAAAGATTACCCACCCGTTTTCAGATTGTTTCCTCCGATGGACAAAAAATTACATTTAGTTCGCGGATTTTCATATCTTTTTTCTGGAGATTTTCAAATCGGATAAAATGTGTCATCGTGACTAATGAACCACAGTAATATTACCGGAAAACACAAACTTGAACACACTTAAATATCTCTTTAAAGAATATTTCTGAAAAATAAATACAAAATCGCAAATAGTTCCCCCAAAATAAAACTCTTTTTAAATTTGTTAACAAAAGCGCACTGGAAGTTCATTCTAGAATTTTAATGACGATCGAATTTTGATGGAGACAAATATTTGAAATTTTGATGATTCATAAACCTTCCCTGGGGTCCCTAGATGTCCCACAAAAAATTTGGGCCCGATCGGTTCAGCCGTTTTGACGTTTATTGGATACAAACAAACAGACAGACAGACAGACAAGCCAAATTTATATATAGATTGTTTGTAATATTGTAATTTTGTAAAATTCTTTATAATTTTGTAATATTCTTTGTAATATTGTAATTTTGTAGTATTGTTTTGTAATATTGTAATTTTGTGATATTGTAATTTTGTAATATTGTTGAATGTTCAGGTATCTGATTTCCTGAAGGAATATGAGAATCCAATGGAACATTTCAACTCCACAGCTAAACCTGTTACAGATTCATACAAGGAATAGTTTCAAGAACAAATATTTCAAAAAGGGACTGAGAGCGTAATTTCACGTGACCTTCCATGCAAAGTTAGAAAATTTCCGATTCACTTGTGGAAGATATTTTCGTTTTTCTAGGTTTAAAACTGTTTAATTGTGATAAACCCTTTATGCTTTGCATGTAACTTGTAGAAAAACCACAATTGAAAATAATAAACATTGATATTTGTTTCATACAAGATCAGACAAAGCTTTTAAGGGTACCGTTAGAAATCAGGCATTGCCACTGTTGTCACTTGAAAATACGCTTACAGTCTCTTTAATTACAAAGTGATGTGTTTAAGTTGCGAGAAAAAAATGTTGACAAATTTCCCTGTTGCGCTTTTAAGAGGCACTATACGATTAAAACCGTCCTGCTGAGTTGAATTGTATAACACAGGGTTTCCCACAAAGGATGAGACTTTAAAAACGATATAATACTCTGTATATATGAGTAACTAAATGTTAAATTTGATTTGCGCCAGAAATAAAGCCTTTTTACTGGTTTGGGCAATGAATGAAAGTAGTGTACAGTACACTGTAACGGTGCCGTAAACAAGAAATGTACTTGTGACTGAGAAGATTCGTAGAGTCACCTCTGAAGTCTTATCCTTTGAAGGAAACCCTGTTTTAATTGATAAAAAGTTGCAATATTATAGCAGAAAAATGTATGATTTGATTTGGCCATCGGAAACACTTTACGGTGGGTATTTTTTCACATATTTTAAGAAACTTGATTCACTAGGCGAGCTGCAAGAAGTACTTGAGGAAGAAATTTTCTTCATCTCAATCTCAAGACGTCATTGACAGGTAATTGTTCAAGTTCTTGTTCTTGTTCTTGGTTCATGTTCTTGTTATTTTTCTTGTTCTGGTTCATGGTTCATGTTCTTGTCATTTTTCTTGTTCTTTTTCTCGTTCTTTTGATTTTTCTTGTGATTGAGATTTTGGTTGTTCTTGTTCTTGTTCTTTTGCTTGTTCTTGTTTTTGTTCTCTTTCTTTTTATTTTTCTTGTGATTGTGCTTGTGCTTGTGTGTGTTCTTGTGCTTGTTCTTGGCCATGTTGTTATTTTTCTTGTTCTTGTTCTTTTTCTTGTTCATGTTCATGTTCATGTTCATGTTCTTGTTCTTGTTCATAGTATTGTTATTGTTATTTTTATAAATTGTTATTGTTATTGTTATTGTTATTATTACTGTTATTATTAGCAATTAAACTACAGCAAATGGTTTTTTTAGAGTTGTGTATTTTATGCAAGGTGTATTTTCATCACAGTTTTGCTGTCCTGAGGCCGAATTTAAAGAATTTGAGCAGCGTCTCAAATTTGATACGCGGTTCAAACATGGTTGGTTTCACTTTGAAGTTGTATTCAGTGTTTCGAGATTTGAACCTGCGCTCATTTGGAACCGGTTTTTGGCGGATCAGTGACGCGGTTTAAATTCTTCAAATTCGGCCTCTGCTTTTGTTTTTGCTTTTCGGTTTAGTTTTCGGGATTAATAAGATCTTTCTTAATGTAGAGAGCTGAAGGATAAAAACTACCATTTTCTACCGACATACAAGTGTTTAGAATATCTTCCATCAACAAGGTGAACTATTTTAACAGTAAACACGGATACATATTTTATTGAAAAATCATTGCAAACCCAGGAAATCGGCACTGGTTTATTGAAGACGACATTCATATTATTACTTAATCTTTTATATTGAAATATACATTAATTCAACCTAAAAATGATAGTATGATTTAGACGATGTGTAACTGAAAAACATGTTTACAAGTGAACTCTTATTTATATATTTCATCATTGTTCCTTGTTGAAAATCTGCACTTTAGATACAGTGTGTTCCACATCATATTAGATCGTCAATCGGTCTAAATTACGATTTTCGGGACTAATCAGAAAATTTTGGAAGAATGAAACATGCTGAAAAATTGAATAAGGCTAATATAAGAATTTTCTTGCGAAAAATACTAGTTTTTTCGAATATTATGGTTTTATTTTGGCGTTAAAACTTGGAGATAATATAATATAATATGGGACGCTCTGTATATCCGCATTCCGCAAGTTATTTATTTTGGTGGTTATTCACTTGATCTAACGTCATCGGAACTAACGTTATTTTCGCTTTTGTTCACATGGACATGTTTTGATTGAGTTTTTTTTCTAGTTTTTTATTCTATTTTAAGATTATAATATTTTTCTTTTTGCATTTAAATTTTTTATATCACAATTTCTTGCAAATAAATTTTAATCCAAATAATTTCCTTTATGCTGTTCAAGTTGGTAGCCCTTGTGATGTAATCTTTGTTATAATTACTACATTGGGAAGCAAACATGTTAGAAGCATACACAATTGTCTAAATATTCAACAGCTCAAACAACATTAGGTCGGACATTTTAGCATCTTAATATAGAAATTCTAGCAGCATAGATTTAATGTCGTCGTTCTTATACCAGTGCCGATTAGGGTTTCCAAAATTCTTGCATGTTTCCGTTGAACACGGTTACCTGGGAACCGTCTATGCAGTCCAGAGGTTGGAAATAAGGGAAGGAGGGTGAGGTCAGCCCAATCACCTAGATCTGGATCAAGGTTAAAGGGGGGGAAGCTCACCAAGGGGTTTGCCTAGATAGAGTTGTTAGAAGTTATAAACTGTGGTAAGAGTGTATACGCCATGAACTGAAGGACCGTCCCAGATGACTTCAAGTTGTTTAACTTTAAGATGTGCCATCTTTAACCTAAACAACAATGAAAATATTATTTTTAGGGGTTTTCATTAAATTTGGGAAATTAATGATTAACTGAGGGGGAAATAAATGAATTCTGCTACGGATTCTCCATATCGATATGATAACAATCAAATTTTCTTTTTTCAAATCTACAATATTTGAGATCAATCATGAATAAACATCAAGGCACATTCCAAGGATACATTCAATTGATTCGAGATACATTTTATTTTGTGATTGACATGTGGTTTTCTCTTGTTCTTAGGGGGCTTGAAATCCAGTTTATGGTTTATCATTTCATTGAATTATTTTACATTATAAACAGAATTTCAGTATTTTAATCCAAACAATTGGAATGAAGCCAATGCAATTAATATAATAGTTTTTCCAACCCCTTAATATAACATATTAAAAATCCAAAATTCTCAAAGTAAGCATTATATTTTTTTTTCAATTAACTACTAATTTTGGTTTGTTCTCTCAAATTGTCACAGTTTTATGAAAATAAGGCAGTTGTGCGCGCTTTCCGCGTTGAATTACAAGAAAGAGAGATTAGTATATATTTTAGGGGTAGGGGCCGAGCGCCGCGGCTAGAACTGCAGACTCTCTCTGTCTTGTAATTCAACGCGGCATGCGCGTAACTTCTTTATGCTTTTGCCTAAAATTAATAATAAGAACTCCACTGTAGGAAAGGAAAACGAGGTGGTAGACCTGGGCAGGAGGAAGATGATGTTGAAGGTTGGGATCCAGGATTCTTAAAGGTTAAATTACATTCATACAACACGGGTTGCTTATTTATGGTGATTATGGGTAGTTTTGAGGCTCCCTTGATATAACGTTATAACTCTCTTTGCTATAAGGCAAATGCTTTTAAATCATGTTTACAGAATTAAGTAATTCATTCCTCAATTAATCTTAAATAAATACAAATGCACAAATATATATATATATATATTATATATGCTACATTCATACAAAATACATATACAATATAAATTGTGCAAACAAGTATATACTGTAATAAGATGTTTTGATTTTAGTTTTGCATTTGAATGATTTTCAGGAATATATTTTCTTAAAATTGGAAAATAAGATCCAGGAAGCATTCAGTAGAGCAGAAGAGAATAGGACTAGGAGAATACAGGAGGCGAAAAGGTAAATGAAGGATATAGGATATACGGGGTTATTGAGATACAGGACACGGGTAGAGATGGGCTCATTCGGCTTTTTTTCATTTCGTTCGTTCATTGTTCGTAAACGACGCATTTTGTAAATTTTAAGTTCTCAAAATTATCATTCATTTTCCTTCTATTTCGTTCGTTTTCTAACTGAACGATCGTTTAGTAAAATCGTTAGTTACTTAAAAGCGTTCATTTAGTTAAAAACCATGATTTTTTAAAGTTTGTTCCAAAAATTCGTTTGTAAAGTAAAAGATCGTTTTTATTACAAGTTCGTTCGAAATTTTGTAAATATTATATAATAAGAATAATAAGAATAAGTCCGACAATCTGAATAAAGTCAAAAGTTTAAGTAGTACTGTTGTGAATCAGAAACTCGCGCCATCATACGTTTACGAGGGAGCGAAGGCAAGCCAAACCATTTCTTTTCAAAGCCACAATATCTGGCCAACATTTCAAAAACTTTTTTTTTAAATATCTGGGCATAAAAGTTGAGTGTTGCAATGATTACACGATGTTGGAATCTTCAAATCCATGATTATGATGTCAAACTTTAGAAGTAAAATTTCGGCCAACGTTATGGCTTATTTCACGATATTCACTAAATAGCAAAATATTTGGTAGACTTACCTTTCAATTTTCCCATGGAACCTGCCGGTCAAATTCTAAGGTATGTATATAACCTCTTATTCTTTATTGGTTTCAATACAAGTAACAAAAAAGATTATAGTTCTATAAAGAATTTTTTCGATTTACAAAATTTAATCTTTCATTGCTCCTCTCAAGTGACCAGAATCGAAAAATAAGGTTTAGACTCTTAAAAAGAATAAAATTAGAAGGAAGAGGTTCGGACGAAAAAAATGAGAAGAATGTGGCTCGGGCAAGAAATTGTTGTCTCCCCCCCCCCGTGCCTACAGTGCCATATAAAGTAAACGAAGATACTGCAGATAGAAAAAAACATAATTTATGTTTTTTGCAGAAACGGTGGACTGTTTACCTGTGCCTGCTGTTTTGATGATGAATGTCTGATCACAGAGGTGTTCATGTGTCAATCAGGTTTAATTCTAGTTATATATTCAAGTACAGAGGTGTTCATGTGTCAAGTAGGTTTAATTATATTTGTATATTCAAGTACAGAGGTGTTCATGTGTCAAGCAGGTTTAATTCTAGTTATATATTCAAGTACAGAGGTGTTCATGTGTCAAGCAGGTTTAATTCTAGTTATATATTCAAGTACAGAGGTTTTCATGTGTCAAGCAGGTTTAATTCTAGTTATATATCCAAGCCCGGGGATGTTCATGTGTCAAGCAGGTTTAATTATATTTGTATATTCAAGTACAGAGGTGTTCATGTGTCAAGTAGGTTTAATTATATTTGTATATTCAAGTACAGAGGTGTTCATGTGTCAAGCAGGTTTAATTCTAGTTATATATTCAAGTACAGAGGTTTTCATGTGTCAAGCAGGTTTAATTCTAGTTATATATTCAAGTACAGAGGTGTTCATGTGTCAAGCAGGTTTATTTATATTTGTATATTCAAGTACAGAGGTGTTCATGTGTCAAGCAGGTTTAATTCTAGTTATATATTCAAGTACAGAGGTGTTCATGTGTCAAGCAGGTTTATTTATATTTGTATATTCAAGTACAGAGGTTTTCATGTGTCAAGCTGGTTTACGATTAAAATTTTTAAATTTTTTAATCGAAAATTTAAAATAAAAATTTTAATTTAAAAACATAAGATTTGTTTTCCTCTCCGTTCAGATATTATCTAATAAGTGGATGAAAAAGATTTGTTTAAAAGAGATGGGGGGAGGGAATAAAAAATATCTATTAGATCTTTTAGATCATATGTTCTGTGGATTGTGTATACGGCGGGGTAGTGAGGTTCAGATCGGAGATGGAAGGACAAGGATAATCTGTTTCCAGGAACAGTGTGATAATGAGATAGAGATGCAGGTTAAAACATTTATATTCGGTTCAAATTCTAGTGTTAATTCCTTTTGAAGGGAAAAGTCTAGGAAGCTAGTCCTTTTGCCAGTATTGAAGGTGAAGGTCTAATAGAAACTTATTTCTAGATCTTGAAGCAAATGTTGAAGGGGAAGGTCTAAAACAGAAACCTATTGCTAGGTCTTGAAGCAAGTATTGAAGGGGAAGGTCTAATAGAAACCTATTGCTAGGTCTTGAAGCAAGTATTGAAGGGGAAGGTCTAAAAGGTCTTGAAGCAAGTATTGAAGGGGAAGGTCTAATATAAACCTATTGCTAGGTCTTGAAGCAAGTATTGAAGGGGAAGGTCTAACAGAAACCTATTGCTAGGTCTTGAAGCAAGTATTGAAGGGGAAGGTCTAACAGAAACCTATTGCTAAGTCTTGAAGCAAGTATTGAAGGGGAAGGTCTAATAGAAACTTATTTCTAGGTCTTGAAGCAAATGTTGAAGGGGATGGTCTAAAACAGAAACCTATTGCTAGGTCTTGAAGCAAGTATTGAAGGGGAAGAAGGTCTAATATAAACCTATTGCTAGGTCTTGAAGCAAGTGTTGAAGGGGAAGGTCTAATATAAACCTATTGCTATGTCTTGAAGCAAGTATTGAAAGGGAAGGTCTAATAGAAACTTATTTCTAGGTCTTGAAGCAAGTATTGAGGGGGAAGGTCTAATATAAACCTATTGCTAGGTCTTGAAGCAAGTATTGAAGGGGAAGGTCTAATAGAAACTTATTTCTAGGTCTTGAAGCAAGTATTGAGGGGGAAGGTCTAATATAAACCTATTGCTAGGTCTTGAAGCAAGTATTGAAGGGGAAGGTGTATGAGAAACTAATGGAGAAAAGACAAGCTGAGGATGTGGTGAATGCTAAAATTCAGGTATTTAGTATGTACTACATACGCTTCATAGGACATTACGCTAGATAGACTATTTTCCTTCCAGGGGGGTTGGCATAGAAAATTAACCCCCCCCCCCAAAAAAAAAAAACCCAATAGGACCCGTTTTAAACAACTCACCTGAAAGTTGGCTTTTTTGGTTTTATAGTTTTTAAAGGTTTTTAAAATTTTTATTAGTATTTCTTTCCTTTACTCAAAATGGTAACTTTTAAGAAACAAGGTCTACCATTAACGGTATTGATTATTAGGGAGTTTACAGCACTAGAACGGACACATTTATTCATTTATTGTCCGAAGGCTGAAAGTAGCCATCTTTGTCACTTTGGACACCAAAACGGTTTCTGCTTTTAGACCAGACAAATTTTATTGTAGAAAACATTTGCAGAAATCGATCATTCCTGAAGTTTTTTATGTCAAACTATTCGTCTTAAGATTTTTCTGATTTGCAGGATCTGGTTCAGTGCCCCCACTGCACCTATGCTGTTATTATGCCAGACAAGTAACAATTATTTGACAGAAAGAGACAGAAAGAGACAGAAAGAGACAGAAAGAGACAGAAAGAGACAGAAAGAGACAGAAAGAGACAGAAAGAGACAGTAAGAGACAGAAAGAGACAGAAAGAGACAGAAAGAGACAGAAAGAGACAGAAAGAGACAGAAGGAGACAGAAGGAGACAGAAAGAGACAGAAGGAGACAGAAGGAGACAGAAGGAGACAGAAGGAGACAGAAAGAGACAGAAAGAGACAAAAGAAAGAGACAGAAAGAGACCGAAAGAGACGGACAGAGACAGACAGAGAACAAGACAGAAATAACAGAACGGCAGAAAGAGACTGAAAGAGACAGAAAGATAGACATATCGTGCATTGAACAAAAAAGTGTCTGCTAATGTTTATTTAAATGAGAATGGGCCCGTGGGGTTTAGAATTCATTATTGATTGTATTCAGTGAGAAACTAATCAGATGTGGGAATCCTGACTGTGCTAAAGTTTCTTGCAGACTATGTAAGGTAAACAACATTTTTTTTCATTTTTGTTGAAAATCATATATTTTTTATGAGCCAGAGGGACATTTTTTCTTGAAAAATCTTTTTTTACCCCCACTCGGAAATAATATTTATTTGGTTTTTTTTTCGCTGAATTGGGAAAATAAATCAACTTTGGTCAAAAGTATCTAAAAAGATGATGAAACTTGCTTTTATATATGTCCTATATACCCTTCTTCAGACCTTAATTAGTATAGTCCTTCGGGTGTGGGGAGTGGAAAAAGGGCACCCTAATATAATCTAAATACAGAAGGAAAAATAATTACTTATCTAAATACAGAAGGTAAAATAGTTACTAATATAAATACAGAAGGAAAAATAATTGCTTATCTAAATACAGAAGGAAAAAATAATTGCTTATCTAAATACAGAAGGAAAAATAATTACTTATCTACATACAGAAGGAAAAATAATTACTTATCTAAATACAGAAGGAAAAATAATTACTTATCTACATACAGAAGGAAAAATAATTACTTATCTAAATACAGAAGAAAAAATAATTACTTATCCAAATACAGAAGGAAAAATAATTACTTATCTAAATACAGGAGGAAAAAATAATCACTTTATCTAAATACAGAAGAAAAAATAATTACTTATCTAAATACAGAAGGAAAAATAATTACTTATCTAAATACAGGAGGAAAAAATAATCACTTTATCTAAATACAGAAGAAAAAATAATTACTTATCTAAATACAGAAGGAAAAAATAATTACTTATCTAAATACAGAAGGAAAAAATAATTACTTATCTAAATACAGAAGGAAAAAATAATTACTTACCTAAATACAGAAGGAAAAATAATTACATTTTAATTCTGTAACAGCTCTTGAATATTTAATGATATTTGTCAGTTATTCAGTGGTGTGTATTTTTCTGGGGGGGGGGTAAAAATATGAATCTCTGAACTAATATTTACCCCTGTAATTAGGAGGAGAATCATTTACCCCTGCGATGTGATGAGGTAGAGAAGGATGAAGAGGTGAAAGCAAGAACTAAACTAGAAAACCAGATGACCGAGGCAATGGTCAGAATATGTCACAAGTGTAAGAAGAGGTGAGATTAGATCATGCATTTTTCTCAAGTGGGGTTTTATCAACTATTTGCTTTGATTGAAGCATTGGAGCCAGTGCTCCTTTATGCCGTACTGTTAAAGGCGGCAGTCCCAATTTGGTCGTAATATTGATTTGTGCACGTTTGATGGGTTTTATATTTTATTTTTGGCAATTTGAATTTGTTCATAATTCGTCAAGTTTTTAATTTAGGAGATAGGGTTAAATTGTTATTTTTTGTTGTTAATTTTTTCTCGAGAAACTCTTGGATAGCCATTTTAGGTAATCATGTCATAGGGTTTAAGTAATCAACTGAGAGTTAAAATCTTTTAAACATAGTTATTATTTGAAATGCTAAGGTTTATGTCACTGACTTTGGATGTGCAGATCATTATCAGCAGAACGGTCATAGACTTAATGCTATAGATGCTTGAGGCTTATAGACTTCCCGTAGAAATTCTGTGTCTTTTTACCATAGAGAATAGAATATATAGAGAGGAATTTACTAGAAAAAAGTGTAAAACGGGCATTTTGTTGTACTGTTTCCATACTGCAGGTGTACTTCACATATTTATGCTATATAACCTTTTGGGCCCTGGAATATCATTTTATAGAAAATCTAAACTTATTGTTAAAAGAAAACTAAATTATGAAATAGGCTGGTTTCATAATTGACCAATGATCATTTCACAGACTCTATAGACTTCCACTTTACAAACGATGATTTTCCGTTATAACTATTAACTATAAATTAAATGATGTTTTTATTCACCTAATTCATTATAAAGTTTAGTTAACTGTTTTAAAAATTCGAAATTGAAATGGATAGTCTAGGGAACATACTGTATTAATGTACTCTACTGCATATAATTTGTGAACATTTACATGATTTGTACACTTTGAACTCCCTTTCAGTCTGAAAGGGACTGAAACAATTCATACCGAGAGATTCTTTTAATTCCTCTCTAATATATTCTATTCTCTATGCTTTTTACATTTCCAGGAATGTGTAATATAAATAGTTTGAGCGCTAGGGAAGGTTGAAAAAAAGGGTAAAAAAAGTATTTTTTTAGGGTTAAAAGCTAAAATAGTAATAATAGTGAATGGGAGAAGCCTAGTTTTTTTTATGAAACTTTTAAAAATAATTTTGTAAAAAAAATACTCTACAGATTGACCCCGAGAAGTAAAACGTATTCAATGACCTCTTTAAATGACGAGTTCATGATGTACACGGGGTTGTACAATTTTCAGCTTTACAGTCTGCATTAGCGATCTATATTCTTGTATGTCTATGTTTCCGAATTTGAAATGCGCATAATATTTCTAAGAAAAAGAGATAAAACATGAAAATTTTAAAAATTTTGATTTTGGGAGTTTACAGTAATTTCTTCAATACAAGACCGTCCGATCAGAATTGTGCGAATGGTTTTGAATTTTCTTTTTGATTGAAATATTTTTTCTACGAAACAAATGCACAAACCCTCAGTGGGTGGTTGGCTCAGTTCCAATATTGCTGATGCCTTCTCAACAAGGTCCGCTGAGGTTTTTCTAAAATTTAAAACATGTTTTAGATTTTTTAAGACGGAAGGATGCAATCTGATGCACTGTGACTGTGGTGCCACAATGTGTTATCTTTGTAGGAAACCGGTTCCCGACAATTATACTCATTTCTATGGTAACACACTAGATACAGACAATTATACATATTTCTATGGTAATACACTAGATACAGACAATTATACTTATTTCTATGGTAATACACTAGATACAGACAATTATACATATTTCTATGATAATACACTAGATACAGACAATTATACTTATTTCTATGGTAATACACTAGATACAGACAATTATACATATTTCTATGGTAATACACTAGATACAGACAATTATACATATTTCTATGGTAATACACTAGATACAGGCAATTATACTCATTTCTATGGTAATACACTAGATACAGACAATTATACTCATTTCTTTGGTAATACACTAGATACACACAATTATACATATTTCTATGGTAATACACTAGATACAGCCAATTATACTCATTTCTATGGTAATACACTAGATACAGACAATTATACTCATTTCTTTGGTAATACACTAGATACAGACAATTATACTTTTCTATGGTAATACACTAGATACTGACAATTATACTTATTTCTATGGTAATACACTATACAGACAATTATACTTTTCTATGGTAATACACTAGATACTGACAATTATACTTATTTCTATGGTAATACAATAGATTCAGACAATTATACTTATTTCTATGATAAAACATTAGATACAGACAATTATACTTATTTATATCTATACACATTTAAATGAAGAAGAAAACAGTTATTGACCATTATCTACACAATTCTATATAATTCCAGATAATTATATAATTTATAGGAATTATATTTTTATGTGAAAAAAACAGGCTGTAGTAACATTAGAGATACAGTTTTTATTGTAAAAAAATACTATTCTAACAGAATCTGTGGAAGCCAAATTAAAGAAGACATGAGATTCATCTGGTTTCCTTATTTGTGTAAACTCTGAGCTAGAATGAGTAAAACCTTGGGTTGTTTTGATTTTACTAAAAAGTTCATTCTAATTCTAGAAACCAATATAAATTCTGTGCTAATAACTCTATGCTTAATCAATGCATGATGAAAGGAAATCAATAAACTCCAGTAATATAACTTTCGTGAAAATAGAGATAAATCTTGTCAGCTTTGCACCTGCATGCTTGCAATCCTTAAGGGACAGAGAAAAGATTCTCAAAGTTCGGCTTTCTAGTCCCTGAACCTTACAGGACTCATCCTGTTTAGTTACGTACATTTTTGTTAGGCTCTTTTTTCATGGCCTATTATTATAACAGACCTACAATATTGAAAATCAAAAAAAAATATTGACAATTAAAAATACTTTTGAAGGGACATACCGGCTATGTAAGGTAGTTAAACTGAGTATGCTCTGTTGTGGACAAATTCTTTAGAATTCATTTGAGGTCTGCCCCCCTCCCGGCTCCCTATCTACGCCCTTGATGAAAAATTAAATATTCATGTCCCTTATTGATAAATAGAATGCAGGTACAAAATTAGCACTAATTTATCTATTATTACAAGAGTTATTACTAATTACTGGAGTTTATTGATGTCTTTTTAAATACTTTCTCTGTCAGTTGATTGTTAATAATAATAATAGATAATGTACGCAGCAGGGTGATTACATTTACTTATTAAACACTAGCTGAAGTGCCCGGCGTTGCCCGTGAAGTTATTAAAAAATTGAATTAAAAAAGATCAAATCGATTTTTATAAAACATTTTTTGTATTCGATTTTTTTAATTTCCCGGGCCACGCAACCTCAACACGAGAAGTTGTCTCACGCTTTGATTTATTCGGTTTCTGCTAGATATTCTTAGAATTGTCGTATTCCCAGGTTGTGTAATGTAATCTTATTTCAGGTATTGGAGCAAGTCCTAAACCAAATCTTTGTCCTCTGTACTCAGACAATGATAATCTACACAAGGTTCTTTCTTTTTATCCATCTTTATATACTAATACAAGTTTTTTTGTTAATACTTTAGACCAAATATCAGCTTTTATAAGATATTTCATTAGTGTAAGTGTATATTTTCTCAAAAAATTATCCCCCCCCCCCCTTTTGAAAATGTTTTTTCCCCCTAAGACATTTAAATATGCTTGCACGAGAGAGAGAAAAAATAAGAGTAATACTCGCTGAATTGGGGGGGGGGGGAATGATTTTTTAGGATAATCTCAATTAATTATTGGGTAAAAAGTATCAAAAAAGTAGAAAAAGTTGCCCTCCACCTTAGTTGAACCTAGATTAGTTGATCTTTATCTTCTCTAAGGCTGAAGTATTGAAAGCTGCAAAGAGCGGGAAGGTTGGACTAGAAGGAAAACTAAAGAATGATCCAACTCTTAACATTGATCAACCTCCTCCAAACTATGATCCTAATAAAATCTACGCTAGAGGGGTAAGTATTTGCTTGTCCGTCTATCTTTAAACGGCTTAACCGATTGGGCCCAAATTTTGTGTGGGACATCTCAGGGAAGGTTTATGGATTCTAAAAATAACCAAAAATTATCTCCCTAAAATTAAGAACGATTTAAAGTTGAAATAGAATATACGCCCTGAATCCTGATAGCCTAGTTTTTATACGTTTTTAATGCCCAATTTCGGCAATTAAAACCCTAAAAATTATCTCAGACAAACCTAACTTCTGGAGGAAAATATCTTATTTGATGAACTGGAGTTATTGAATTTTTGATGAACTGGGGGAATAATTGGATGTATTAAAAGTCATGTATTTATCCTTTCATACATAAGATTTAAAGGGACAGACCGGCTATGTAAGGTAGTTGAACTGAGTATGCAGTATTGTGGAGAAATTCTTAAGGATTAATTTGAGACATATACAACTTTTTAAAGATTTGTTAATTCTGAGCTTGAGCACAAAGTCGACGTTCAAAACTCTTACATTGGGGGTGGATATGTTTTCAGAATTTTTTTTTTTAATTATTAAATAGCGACGACAAAATATGTAAACAAAATTCTACTGAAAACTATTAGTTGTTTAGGAACAGGTTGGGAAAATAAAAATTAACTTTTATCATCGAAAATAAGTAATCTTATTCAATTATTAGTTTCTATAATCTCTCTTTTATCAAAAAGATTTTCTTCAGATTTTTGGAATTTTTATTTAAAAGACGACATTTGAAGAAATCTGCGAACAAATGCATAGAAAATAAGAAATTCAATATAATGATGTAAAAGGTAATAATTATTTCTAACATCGATTTATTGACAATTTTCTTTTGAGAAATATGTTCCTAAACATCTAATTAGTTTACTATTGAATTTTTACTATATGTTTCGTTGTCGTTATTTAATAATTTAAAAAATCGATTCTGAAAACGTACCCACCCAAAATGATTTTGAACGTCGACTTTGCGCTCAATCTCAGTAATTTTACATCGCGGAAACGTTTTATATGTCTCAAATGAATCCTGAAGAATTTGTCCACAACACTGCATACTCTTTAAATACCTTACAAAGCCGGTCTATCTCTTTAAGGTTCTTTAATAAAGATCAAAACTTTATCAATATTTTTGTCATAATTGGTGGTTTTAGGGGCCCGCAAATCTGCCCCTATAGTAAAAGTAAATTCAACCTATATGAAGCATAAAGTCTGACCGCGTCAACCTTGTTGCACCGACTAGTCCTGTCCATAGAGCTAGGTACAGTACAAACTGGGACCGGAAAGGTTGACCCGGCTCGGAAATTTAAATGAACTACAGGTGCCCGTGGGGTGGGGGGGGAGGGCACAACTTCTTCTAGGGGGTGCACAAAAAATAATTTCGCGCACAAATATGTCGGCAGAAATGAGAAGATTTTTTAAAAATATTGGCAGAATTTTTGAACATTGGTTGATGTTGTAATCTATATTGGCAGGTTGGTAGACTCAGGGAACTCGTTCATGACACGCCATAAAGGGTCTGTAAGCGTAATTTGAAGTGACTCTCCGATTCACAACAGTACCCTTAAAACCACTTTTTGATAAATCATGTGGTAAATAGTGTCGTTTATCTAGGTTTGAAAGTGTTTAATTCTGATTATTCCTATATGTTTTCCTGCAGTAGAAATGCATAAGTCACTTTCGTAGAAAATCACAATTGAATATAGTCTGTTTGGAGTTTACAACGTTAATATCTTATTCATACTTTATCAGACAAAGCTTAAAAGGGTATCGTTGTGAATCGGGCATTGCCATATTTGTATAGAGGGTCACTTGAAATTACGCTTACAGCCCCTTAAAATTTAGAATGATTAATTTCACACCACCAAGAACTGATTGTTTCCTGCTTAGGGTTATCAGCACGGTGATGAATATTCTGATGACGAAGAAGACGGAAATGAAGAAGAAGAAAACGTAGAAGAAGAAGACAGCGAGGATGAAGAAGGAGGCGAAGATGATTATTATATACGACGACATCAACCTTTCTACAACTTAGAGGAGTATGACGGGGGCAACGAGTATGCTGTGCAAGCCGCTCTTCATGATCTAGGTTTACGTTTTTAAATTACAAAAGGATTTTCTTTATAAAAAAACAAGGCTTGAATGATAACAATAAAAGGTTTAAATGTTGTTTTGTATTATTAAACAGGACTTTTTAAAAAAAAAAGATTTTGTTCTCGAGTAGAGAAAGAAGTTGAATTTTAATTTAAATCAATACATTTTATTGTTACATCATTACAGCAAAATTGAAAATAAGCTTAGTATTTTCTTAATGTTGATGAAGAAGATGTTGATGAAGAAGATGTTGATGAAGAAGATCTTGATGAAGAAGATCTTGATGAAGAAGATCGTGAAGATGTAGAATATTTCGAGCTGTACGATGGCGCTAATGAGATGCCGGAAGACGACTTTCAATCACCTGCACATGATGACCATTACTACTCTAACCGTAAACACCATTCTGACTCTGAACAGTACTCAGAGGGCGATGCAGAACAAATGGATGGAATTGTAGTCGGCAATAATAATGATGGAGATGTTAGTGATGAAGATGTTGATGATATTGATGATGAAGATGTAGATAATGAAGATGTTGATGATGAAGATCTTTTTGGAGAAGATGTTAATGATGAAGATGTTGATGCTGAATTTGTTGATAATGAAGATGTTGAAGATGAAGATCTTTATGGAGAAGATCTTAATGAAAAAGACGTTGATGAAGAAGATGTTAATGAAGAAGATGTTGATGTAGAAGAGGGACACACTTCTCAATATGAAGAGTATGATGATCATACTGACGCTTTTAATGAAGACTTCGATGAAGACCACGACGATAATGGTTATGATTGTGATGATCACGATTATTTTGAAATCTAGCATTATAATTGTCTGAACTTTTTACATGAATTTTAAAAAATTAAAATATCCTTTACTGTATAGACGGTATTTAAAGGTTGCTCATAAGTTGATAAAGTGCCTTATAAATTTGAAACTCAAAAAATCTTAAACCAATCTCTGAATTTAAGATTTGAGATTACATGCATGTATGTGAATTAAAATTATGTTGTGATAAATTCAGTCAAAACTAAATAAATATAAATCGTATTCTTTCTTAACAAGTTTTCAAAATATATTTTTCATGTTAGGATAAAATTTAAGTACACTTTTTTGGTTTATAGAATTTCTCGGTAAGATTATTGAAAGAAAAGTTTACTCTACGATTAAGATAGTGATCCATGTTTTCGGTAAGAAACTAGTTTTCAGAAGTTTTTTTTCAATATATCAGATATTTAACGGACCAAATAAATTATCAAGTACAATAGGTGGCAACAGAGAAATGAACCAATTATACACTACGTCACAAGTGTCAAATAAAACAAGGAAAACGAAATTGTCTCAAATTAGTTGACATGTTTTCCAAGATTAAATAAATAAGTGTAAATACAGAAACTAAAGAACACATTAAATTGCACTTATTTCACTGTAGAATAAGCACTTTATTTTAAAATTATCACTATTATTGACAATTTTGTCGGACATAAAAACTAAATTGACACTTGTGACGACAGAATACAACTGTACTGAGAGTGAACAAATTCTACGTTACGTTACGTTACGTTGTACTTAACAATCTATTTGCAACGAACAAACTACTGTAGAAACTGGAGAGGACATCCTCAACGAAGCTTTCAGTGTAAACTTCAGTGATTTGCAGTACACTGACCCAGGAAATATTAGGTTTTAGTGGAGAGTGATGACTGATGAGTTAACTACATCCACCTCGTCGCTGAAATTAACTCGATATATTACAGGATGTCTCACGAAACATCACAGTAGCAAGACGATTTGAAAGTCGCCTTTGAACTTAAGAATTTATTTGTGACATTCAGTCGTCAACTTACTTTCACATTTATGATTCTTGAAACAATAACCGAAATATTATCCTAGTCCTGGCATTTCCAGAAATTTGTGGTTTCTGTTTAAAGTTAATCATAAATGGAAAAGTTAATTGACTACTGTGAATCACAAATAAATTAAAAGTTCAAAGACGACTTTCAAGTCGTCTTGCTACTTTTTCATATTTGTGGTAATCAAGAGTATTCGATGTTGTTACAAAGTGATTAGGTTAACTACGTTGGCAGGCTATAATATCAATTCGATGTAATGTAAAGGGTGTCCCAATAAACATGGTAATTCAGTGACGAATTCGATATCGTCTTAACAAGTTATTTTTTGATTTAGTTATAGTGATACCCACTGAGAAAGCTTTAGTCCGTAAGATTTTCGTCTATGTTTTGACTGCATAGGGTTGTACTTAGTAAAACAAGAAAATTACAGTATTCAAATAGAGCAAACTTGTCCGTCATCACTGTTCATCTTGCAAAGGCATTATAGACACCTTTTCAGTCATTTACCGTTTTCAGAAAATAAATTATAATAAATAATAATATTATTGGCTTTTGAAATTATGTATTACAATGATAATTCATAGATTAAAGACGATATCGAATTTGTCACTGAATTCCCATGTTTATTGGGACACCCTGTAGCCTACTTTTTTCACCGACAAATTTTCATCCCCCCCTTCAAAGTTTGTTGCTGGCATAATCTTCTAGTAAATAATTGAGATATTATGCATTTCAAATATTTGTAATCATTCTGCATTTTGTATCCGGAACAATTGTTACACTAGCTGTACCACCAAACTGAAACACATACTCCTCACAAGCTATACCTGGATAGGCTAAGCAGGCATGTAGTGTCATGGCACGCCATTCTACACTTCCACGAAAGGTTTTTTGACTGCCATCTAACGTCCACTTGCTGGATATAAACTCAGTCAGGGGTTAAGTTTTACAATTTTTAAAGAAATACTCCGACTTTAACATAAAACATAAAATTATGAATTTAGTCTATAATTGAAGGTTTTCTATATCGTATCCAAAGGATCCTTAAATATTCCTGAATACAGAGGACTGTTGATCGTGTTCTCCAGTTGTACATAATTGAACCTGCTGGGGAAAATAATGCATTTTCTAGTCTTTAATAGATTGTGTACAGACAATGAACAAAAGTCTTCAAAAGTGGGTTTCTTAGTTTCAATTAAAAAACTAATCTAACTTTTGTATGCTCTACACTCGCTACACAGATTAAAAACAAAGTATTCCAAACAGATTCTAGTATAATAGATGGCAACGTAGAATTTGTACACTCTCAGTATACAGTTGTATTCTGTCGTCACAAGTGTCAATTCAGTTTTTGTGTCCGACAAAATCATTAATAATAGTGATAATTTTAGAATAAAGTGCTTTTCTTACAGTAAAATAAGTGCCATTTTATATGTTCTTTAGTTTCTGTTTTTACACTTTTTTATTTAATCTTGGGAAACATGTCAACTAATTTGAGAAAATTTCGTTTTCCTTGTTATATTTGACACTTGTGACGTAGTGTATAATTGGTTAATTTCTCTGTTGCAACCTATTGTACTTGATAATCTATTTGATGTATTCAGATAGAACACTAGATGTCGTCTTTTCAAGATTCAGGGGTTTTTCGTTCACAATAACACCCGGGCCTGTAAGTAAGTTAATAATATTTTTTGCTTTTAGAAAACAAAATTGTATTATTTTATTAAACAGTTTACTAGGACGACTTGAATCTTACAATAAGAGGTTCAAAAGACGTTTTTAAATTTTCTCCGAGTTCCCTCCCCTGTATCCGAGTCCCCCCCTCTGTATCCGCAAGTGGTTTGAAGAGAGAAATGTCCGTACTCCGAGATTATTATTTCCATATCTACCTTTCTACTAAATAGTTTTCCTCCAACCCGTGTCTGTGTAATACTTCGTTTGGAGGTTTGTATTCTCGTAGATCATCCTTTAGTCTTCAAACTAGAGCCTTACAAAATCATACTCTTTATCATAGCATCTGGTGTTTTCAAAACAATAAACATGATCACCCACAAAGCATCAGACTTCAGAGACGACTGTACGGAATTTATACTGTCTGTTTCCTTACATTCATGATTCCCGGCAACTTGTATGTTTCTTTGCCAAATCATTAAACAAGCCATTATATCACTAACTCTAAGATGCAGCAAACATAATTTAACCGTTGGATCGTCACAATTCGTCTTCACAGTCTCATCTTTTGTGGGCAACCCTGTGTTAATTCTTGAAGGTGCAATCAGCGTAATTTCCAATGTTCCATTATTTAACAACAGTACTTTTGTCTGGACCATGAAGATATCATTTTATTATCGGAAATTATATTCTTCAATTGCTTATTTATGCACCAGAGACAAGGAAGAAAATGGATAAAAAATATATTTTCAAAATAGAAAACTTACTCATTGTTGATTCGATAAAGGTATACCTGGCATATAATTCATAAATAGAGACTCCCTTGAAAGTACGAATAAAATTCCACAAGTATATACAATAAAGAATGTATTTTTTTTCAGTTAGAAAATACAGGGTGTTCTTTAAATCTTACAGGGATTGTATTTGCATTTTTTGACATTTTGAACACCCATAAACCCTCACTGGGGTCATGTGAGGTCCACACAAAATTTTGGTCGATCGGTTCAGCCGTTTTGATGTTTATTTGACACAAACAAACAGACAGACAAGCAAAGTATGTATATATATTTATATATTTTATACAGCCAGTATTTATGAAAGCTTTTTTAATGAAACTTTTTTAGTCAAGGGCAAAAGTGAGATTTAAAAGTATTTTTAATATTGGTGTCCACCCCAGGATGGGGCACGCGTAGAGGGGGTCGGGCCCCCCGGCCCCCCCCCCCAGTATGCCCGTGAATTCCAGACAGTGCACCAAAAAGATAAAGTAAACATATTTAAAGAAAAATAAACATTGTTATCAAATATTATTCTTTATAAAAAGCTTCTTTATAAGATATTATATTTCGCCTTGTTAGACCTATAGTGTCACACAATCTTAATCGTCCAAACCAAGCCTATCAAAAAGTACATTCATCCCAAATATATTAATTAATACAATAGATGACAACAGAGAAATGGACCATATATACACGACGTCACAAGTGTCAAATATAACAAGAAACGATATTTTCTCACATTAGTTGACATGTTTTCCAAGATTAAATAAAAAATTGTTAAAACAGAAACTAAAAAACCCATAAAATTTGAATCATTTCACTGTAAGATAAGAACATATATCTAAAATGATCACCATTATTAAATTTTTTTTTCGGATACAAAAACTGAGTTGACCCTTGTGACGTAAGAATTCAGTTGTACTGAGAGTGTACAAATACTACGTTGCCATCTATTGTACTTGACAATCTATCTATTTACAAAACAGACATAAAGATTAATATTTTATTTTATCCAGAGAAAACATGCACATTTTTAGTATATAAATATCTGATGTGCACGAAGCTGCCCTTCGAATTTTGAAGAAAACAAAAATAGATTTATTTAGCCTATGTAGCCACCAGGGTACCCATGGGTTTCCTCAAACAAATCTTAACCAATTTGGTCCAGCCGTTTGGCCGGCCAGCTGTAGCATAACATATATATATATATGAGCACAGAGCTTTATTATATATGTTAGATACCCTGCATATTCAATTATATTTATAAAATAGTTTATTAGATTCGATTAATAAAATGTTAAATATATCCTTTTTAGTTTTAATTCCATAATACATTTTGTTTAATCAAACATTTTTTTTATTTATCACAAAAAGTTATTAATTTTCAATTTCACTTTTTTTACCTCATAGCATTTCTAATTGAATGCATTTGTTGTTAATTAGTTGTTAATTAGTAATGTAGTAGTAAAATGTATTTTTTATAAACTGTTTCAACGTTATACTCTTTAAATCATTTAAGTATCGTCTTTTTTCCCTTTTTCACTAAACGCCTTTAAAAGCACCCTAAAATCTATTTGTTTCCGCATGTAAATTACGTGAAATCATCTTCCACTAATAAAGTACGGCCCTAGTGATACAGCTTTTATGAAACGGATTATAAAAAATAAAGTTCAAATCCAAGTAAAATTGTTAAAACCCCATTGATTAATTACCGATTATACTGTTTAAAAAGAGCTGTGTTTTTTTTGTAAATCCTTCTTCAAAACTTATGTTTTTTTATTAAGAATTTTTTTCTAATTGCTGATCTAAACCTTTCATTTATTGGAATATTGATTAATAATGTTCAATGGATTTTTCACAACTACCTCATTTATTACGGAGCCAAAGTGGATGAGTAGGATGTGTAGGATGGGTAGGATGAGTAGGATGAGAGGAATGGGTAGGATGGGTAGGATGGGTAGGATTGGTAGGATGGGTAGGATGAGTAGGATGGGTAGGATGGGTAGGATTGGTAGGATGGGTAGGATGAGTAGGATGAGTAGGATTAGTAGGATGTGTAGGATGAGTAGGATGGGTAGGCTGAGTAGGATGAGTAGGATGAGTAGGATGAGTAGGCTTAGTAGGATGAGTAGGATGGGTAGGATGATTAGGATGAGTAGGATTAGTAGGATGAGTAGGATGAGTAGGATGAGTAGGATGAGTAGGATGAGTAGGATGAGTAGGATGAGTAGGATGAGTAGGATGAGTAAGATGAGTAGGATGAGTAGGATGAGTAGGATTAGTAGGATGAGTAGGATGGGTAGGATGGGTAGAATCAGTATGATGAGTAGTATGAGTAGAATGAGTAGGATGGGTAGGACGAGTAGGATGGGTAGAATCAGTATGATGAGTAG
Organism: Eurytemora carolleeae; assembly: GCF_000591075.1. Lineage (NCBI taxonomy): Eukaryota > Metazoa > Arthropoda > Copepoda > Calanoida > Temoridae > Eurytemora > Eurytemora carolleeae. The sequence continues at coordinate 65,303 of NW_019396119.1, read as the reverse complement.
GATGAGTAAGATGAGTAGGATGAGTAGGATGAGTAGGATGAGTAGGATGAGTAGGATGAGTAAGATGAGTAGGATGGGTAGGATGAGTAGGATGAGTAGGATGAGTAGGATGAGTAGAATCGGTAGGATGGGTAGGATGGGTAGGATGAGTAGGATGAGTAGAATGAGTAGGATGGGTAGGATGGGTAGGATGAGTAAGATGAGTAGGATGGGTAGGATGAGTAGGATGAGTAAGATGAGTAGGATGGGTAGGATGAGTAGGATGAGTAGGATGAGTAGGATGAGTAGGATGGGTAGGATTAGTTGGATGAGTAGGATTGGTAAGCTGTTTGATTTAAAGATTTTCAGGATTTGTCCAGTAAAGTGCCAGAAGAGAAAATACAAAGAAAACAAAGGAAAAATAGAAAATTAAATATATCTTAGGTATAAGCGAAAGGTTCACTGAAATTTTTGTTTCAGATGAATTATACGTCTACTGACCAAAGGAACAGTACGCTTGATAAATAGATTAGTACCTTGGATTGATCAGCTACTTTTTACAATTAACAATTATGTATCTATTTGATCTTATTATGTATTATATATCTATGTAATAAAGCTTTTCGCTCAAATATACATATATTTGTTTACACATAAATCTATCTCCTAAACCCCTCTCAAATATATATATTTTTTGACCATAAATCTATCTCCTTCCCCCCCCCCCCATCCCCCAGGAATATTGTGAATATTTGCAACTTTTGTGTCCGAGTTAAAGAGCTTAGTCAACAAGTCAACTAAACAACGAGTCAACGAGTCAATGAGTCAATTAAACAACGAGTCAACGAGTCAATGAGTCAATTAAACAATGAGTCAATGAGTCAACGAGTCATCTAAACAACGAGTTAACGAGTCAATGAGCCAATTAAACAATGAGTCAACGAGTCAACTAAACAATGAGTCAATGAGTCAACGAGTCATCTAAACAACGAGATAACGAGTCAATGAGTCAATTAAACAATGAGCCAATAAGTCAACGAGTCATCTAAACAATGAGTCAATGTGTCAACGAGTCAACTAAACAATGAGTCAATGAGTCAACGAGTCAACTAAACAATGAGCCAATGAATCAACGAGTCAACTAAACAATGAGTCAATGAATCAACGAGTCAACTAAACAATGAGTCAATGAGTCAACGAGTCAACTAAACAATGAGCCAATGAGTCAACGAGTCAACTAAACAATGAGCCAATGAATCAACGAGTCAACTAAACAATGAGCCAATGAATCAACGAGTCAACTAAACAATGAGCCAATGAATCAACGAGTCAACTAAACAATGAGTCTACAAGTCAATTAGTCAACTTAGTCACCAACGCCTGCCAATAATTTATATTTGTATGAATGTTTTTTTTCAAAATAAATTTTTTTCTTCAAAATTCGATTTTAAAAAATCCACTGGTAACGCCGGGCACTTGAGCTATATATAATATATAATTATAATTTGTATACATTTTCTTAGTCCTTGATCAGTGCAGCCTTTGATATTTAAATCTATGAACTTTGTTAGATAACACTGTCCCTTCAAGTATTCTCTTATACACCCTGTATAATTGTCATGTTTAGTGAAGATGTAGAATATTTCGAGCTGTACGATGGCGCTAATGAGATGCCGGAAGACGACTTTCAATCACCTGCACATGATGACCATTACTACTCTAACCGTAAACACCATTCTGACTCTGAACAGTACTCAGAGGGCGATGCAGAACAAATGGATGGAATTGTAGTCGGCAATAATAATGATGGAGATGTTAGTGATGAAGATGTTGATGATATTGATGATGAAGATGTAGATAATGAAGATGTTGATGATGAAGATCTTTTTGGAGAAGATGTTAATGATGAAGATGTTGATGCTGAATTTGTTGATAATGAAGATGTTGAAGATGAAGATCTTTATGGAGAAGATCTTAATGAAAAAGACGTTGATGAAGAAGATGTTAATGAAGANCACCCTGTAGAATTGATTCTGCTCCAGGATACACCCTGTATAATTGATTCTGCTCCAGGATAAACCCTGTATAATTGATTCAGTTCCAGGATACACCTTGTATAATTGATTCTGTTCCAGGATACACCCTGTATAATTGATTCTGTTACAGGATACACCCTCTAGAATTGATTCTGCTCCAGAATACACCCTGTATAATTGATTCTGTTACAGGATACACTAAACCAATCCTGTATCTACAACAGCACTGTTTGTTTAACAATATAATTTGGAATATGAGCCACGGAGAAAATTAAGTAAAACTTCTTTTTCTTTCTTTGTATTAGAAAGTACGTATTTTATTTACATTTTTTTAAAATTTTTCTTTATTGATAAAAGGGAATGTTGTCGTAATTTTGAAACCTGTGTAAGACAAGATAAGAAAATTAGCAGTTTCAAAAACAAAAACATGGATATCTAATCCATACTTTATCAGATAAAGCTTTAATGGGTATTGTCGTGAATTTGACATGTCTCTTTATCAATGTAAGTTCAAGGGGGAGGTAGCGTAACCCCCCCCCCCCCACTAGAATCTTAAACTGAAGAGTGAATGTAATAAACACCTACTCCATAACAAGTTCTTGAAATGTATCTATCCAGGTCCAACCCGTCCGCTATCAAAGGTTCGTTCCACTTACCAGGAGTCCGATTATCTAATTCTCGCTTTTTATTACTTTTTAAAATTATTTTTGTGCACGTTGCTTTTTATTATATCTTGTCCATTGCCTTTGAAAACTTAAAGGGACCGTTCACTTAAATGGGTAATTTCAGGGTAAACTAAACAGCCTATTCGCTGTTGATTGGTAATAGTCTTACTTTTCAAAGACAACTGTGGCCGGAGAAAAAGCCGATTTTTCGTTCAGAATTCGAGCGCAAAGGGACGGTCCCTCTCTATAGACACTCACTAATTGATGTTTTTATCAGTATGTTGTGAATCAAAATAAATTTCGATTATAAAATTAAACTGTAGTATCTAATCGTTAATTGTAAATGTCATTATTTTTTTATTTTTTTGTTTTTTAACTTTCTATTTCTAAAATAACACTATTTTATTGCATTCAAAATTGTGTATTGCCTGTGTAAAAAGCTGAATTGAACGCGGCATGACAAATGAAAAGTTGTGCACATGCGGGAACAAAATCTACAAAATCATACGAACCAAAATACGAGTAATGATTAATTGATTGTCGTAGAGACGTCGTCTTTGTATACACATTTTACATGTTTTAATACGAAAAACGTAAATTTCTTGCTAACTCAAATATCAAAAGTTTTCATATTTTATAAGTACATAATAACGAACACATCAAATAGTGTCTATAGAGAGGGACCGTCTCTTTGCGCTGGAATTCTGAACGAAAAATCTGCTTTTTCTCCGGCCACAGTTGTCTTTGAAAAGTAAGACTATTACCAATCAAGAGCGAATAGGCTGTTTAGTTTACCCTGAAATTACCCAATTAAGTGAACGGTTCCTTTAACTAAAGATATCCATTGCACATTTTACTTGGAGACGAACATTTTCATTTCTCAACGTTTAAATGTTTTTACTCTATATTCAATTTCAGACAAAATGGTTAAATACGTTTAAGAGGAGAAGGGTGTTCAGTGCTGAAAATGAATTTGGAACTGTTGGACCTGTACGTATATACTTCTACAGGGTTTCCCAAAAAGAATGAGACCAATAGGTCCCCTTAAAACCGGTTTTAACTACAGGGTTTCTGCAAAATGTCGTGACTTTTTACAATTTAAGGCTCATTCCTTGTGGGTCAAACTGTATTATTAATTTAATGCTTTTAATTTGCAGATACTGAATACGTTAAAAAATGTATCAATGCTGAAAAAGATATTTCGTCTTTTATGTCCTATTCTTTGTTGGGGACCCTGTACATAAACCGAATAAATTTTAATATTTAGAAATATTATAACTTTAAGAACAATTGAACGGTACTCTAGAATTTAATAAAACACTTCTGCCTTTTTCCCCTTTAAAACAAGTACATTCTTTGTAAAAATTTAATACTTTTATTTTATTTGGAAATATTAGAACTCTAAACGCAATTGATGGACCCTCTAGAAGTCAGGGGGGAGGGGCTTAACCTCCTTGAGGATTTTACCCCCTATGTATAATATATTGTATGCGCCCCTGCGCTGAAACCATCCGATCTTTAAGAATTTAGAATTTACTTAGAGTACATTTGACTTGCGTAAGATCATAATAAAATTAAGGGTTGCTTCATTTCAAGGTAATAACACAAGGAAAGTTATTTCAGAAGTTTACGCATCTTTTGTACTGCAGTGTACTGTCTCTGGGCGGTAATGTAAACACAAGACGGATGTCGAAGCCTCATATGGGATCCATCTTTCGCGTGAAAAATAAATGAAATATTCTGTTCTTAGGAAACTATTATGTGAATTATTAAAATTATCAAAATTAAATGCTTTTAACCTTCTTTGATACTAAACGAACACTGATGCATCTATTCTTGTTCAAAAATTCCGCCCAGAAAGAACTGATTTCAATATGTACGCAGAGTATACGCAACTGTAATTAACTTTCCTTGCATTAGTACCTTGCTTCATTAAATTTCCTATATTAGATCCAAATTAGACAGCAAAATAAGTTTTCATGTTGATCAATGTTGATCAAAATTTATATTTCTAAAACTTTTTTGGAATTTAAGTTTCTTTACATTTTGTGTTAAAGTTTTGTAGTTACTTTTACAGATTAAGGGGTTTTATATATAAAAATAATTTTATATTTTACTGCAGGGTTACCCACAAAGAAAGAGACTGTTAAAAGGAATTGAAATGCTTCAAATAGGAAACCAAGTTTGAATTAAAAATACTGCCTTGAATGGGGTTTTAAATGCCTTATGAAAGGATTGGCAACGAAAGAAAGAAGAGTACTGCAGTTGCAGTGAATCATGAATAGAAGGAAACAGATAGTATAAATTACATACAGTCCTCTCTGGAGTCTCATTCTTTGTGGGTAACCCTGCAGACAAATATAAAATTCTTTTCATACGTTATTTTCAGATATTATTTTTTTATATGCGACTTGTAATGCACGTGTATCAAATATTCATTTTAATCTTTTAAAGGTCACCATTTGTATTTTTTGGTTTAAAGAGACAGAGCAGAAAACTTTAGAATGGTGGATATCAAGATCAATGCTTATATGCTGGTTTAATGAAACAGAGCTGAAAACTTTAGAATGGTGGATATCAAGATCAATGTTTATATCCTGGTTTAATGAGACAGAGCTGAAAACTTTAGAATGGTGGATATCAAGATCAATGCTTATATGCTGGTTTAATGAGACAAAGAGAATGGTGGATATCAAGATCAATGCTTATATCCTGGTTTAATGAGACAGAGCTGAAAACTTTAGAATGGTGGATATCAAGATCAATGCTTATATGCTGGTTTAATGAGACAGAGCTGAAAACTTTAGAATTGTGGATATCAATATCAATGCTTATATCCTGGTTTAAAGAGACAGAGCTGAAAACTTTAGAATTGTGGATATCAAGATCAATGCTTATCCTGATTTAAAGAGACAGAGCAAAATACTTTAGAATGGTGGATATCAAGATCAATGCTTATATCCTGGTTTAAAGCTATAGAGCTGAAAACTTTAGAATGGTGGATATCAAGATCAATGCCTATATCCTGGTTTAATGAGACAGAGCTGAAAACTTTAGAATGGTGGATATCAAGATCAATGCTTATATCCTGGTTTAATGAGACAGAGCTGAAAACTTTAGAATGGTTGATATCAAGATCAATGCTTATATGCTGGTTTAATGAAACAGAGCTGAAAACTTTAGAATGGTGGATATCAAGATCAATGCTTATATTCTGGTTTAATGAGACAAAGCTGAAAACTTTAGAATGGTGGATATCAAGATCAATGCTTATATCCTGGTTTAATGAGACAGAGCTGAAAACTTTAGAATTGTGGATATCTTTTTTTAAGATCTAAATGTTTATTTTGTAGAATTATAACATAAAACATTATTGGTTTAAAAATATGTGTATATACTAAACATACATGTTTATAATGACATTTTACATTTATATATTTTCACTGTCTATTAAACAAAGATCAGTTCTCGAATGTGCATGAACCAAATCACATCCTTTTGTGCTGGAATCTTTTGAGACAAAGCAGGCATAGAAATCCCCCACTTTTGCTCTTGTTCTTTTTCCAGTAGAACCCGCTCTAGGGGTTCCTGTGCTATCAGAAACTGCTTTAAGTGTTCCTCCTTGACCTGCACCTGTTCTTTTGGGTCCTAACTGGCTGAAACCTTTACTGCTGGTTCTTTTTTTGGATAGAACCATTCTAGGGGCTTCGGCTGTACTGGAACCTGTTCCAAGGTCAGGAACTGCTAAAGAAATTGCTCCGGGGGTTCCATTTACGGGCCTCAGGATTTCTTTTCTTCTATTTATCCTTCTCCTTAAGTTTCGAATCTGAGTTTGTGTTTTTTGTTTCTCCTGGTTCCATCCTGATGACAGAGAATCCCCGGACAAGGATAGAGGAGAATTCGTGAGTGTGAAAAACTCCTGACCTCCCCTATACCACAGGTTTAGTGAAACATCTAGGCCTGATAGAGAAAACTGATGATACAAGTCTAGGATCCTTTGTCTGAGTTCCATAGTAACTATAAGGTGTAATTCAACTGATTCAGCTTACAGATTGTACTGCAGCCGGTATATGTATACATGTTGACAGGAGTAAAGGTGGGGTGGAACTGAGTAAAGGTGGGGTGGAACTGTGGATATCAATATCAATGCTTATATCCTGGTTTAAAGAGACAGAGCTGAAAACTTTAGAATTGTGGGTATCAAGATCAATGCATATCCTGATTTAAAGAGACAGAGCAAAAAACTTTAGAATGGTGGATATCAAGATTAATGCTTAAACTCCTGGTTTTACTAAACCCAAGATTATTTTAAAACGCATTCGATATCCAAGAAAGAAGTTAAAAATCTAACCAATCAGCGTTAAGATGTACTCTTTAACTTTTGAAAAACCGGTTTTGATTTCTGGTGTTGATGGTATCATGTTAGGTGAACTAAACATCGATTGAACGAACGTAAGTTTTGGATTAATGTTTATTAAGACTAACGTTCAAAATGACAATTGTCCTAATATATTTTTTTTAATAATTTTATATTAACATGATTAAATATTTGTTTAAAAGCTGGCTTGTGAACAACTGACTTTAATTCAATCGGATATTAGTCCAATCGATATAGCATAGTATGAAACGTAACTTTTATACAGAAGAAATATCCAAAAATAGGATTATAAAAAGAAAATAAAAATTGTGTACATCAGATTAAGCAATCGTAAATTAAGGATATCTCATTCTAAAGTTTTCAGCTCTGGCACCGTAATATTGTTTGGCTCTACATCTACTGACTACAAGTGTCAACTTTTGAATAAAGTTTTGCAACCAGGAGCCGGAACTTTTGTGTAGTGTATTCTCAATTTAAATTATTCCTGCATGTGTTTGATTGACTTGACCACAACGGGATACCGAAAAGGAACTAACTTAATTCCCAGGTTGAGATTAATGCTTGATCCCCAGATTCACGACACAAAAGTTGTGACCCTGGTTTATTTGTCATTGGAATTTCTTAATAAACAAATAATATTGATAATTGATTAATTGATTATTGATCTGTTGATGTTATTGATTGATTGATTAATTGATTGATTAATTGATTAAATAATTTTAATTCTAGGTCTAGTTTTGTCCCTGAAGACCCAATATTGGAAGAATTTCTTCAGTTTATTGAGAACAACAAGGTATTTCTTCAGTTTATTGAGAACAACAAGGTATTTCTTCAGTTTATTGAGGGCAACAAGGTATTTCTTCAGTTTATTGAGAACAACAAGGTATTTTTTCAGTTTATTGAGGACAACAAGGTATTTCTTCAGTTTATTGAGGACAACAAGGTATTTCTTCAGTTTATTGAGGACAACAAGGTATTTTTTCAATTTATTGAGAACAACAAGGTATTTCTTCAGTTTATTGAGAACATCAAGGTATTTCTTCAGTTTATTGAGGACAACAAGGTATTTCTTCAGTTTATTGAGAACAACAAGTTATTTCTTCAGTTTGTTGAGAACAACAAGGTATTTCTTCAGTTCATTGAGAACAACAAGGTATTTCTTCGGTTTATTGAGAACAACAAGGTATTTCTTCAGTTTATTGAGAGCAACAAGGTATTTCTTCAGTTTATTTAGAACAACAAGTTATTTCTTCAGTTTATTGAGAACAACAAGGTATTTTTTCAGTTTATTGAGGACAACAAGGTATTTCTTCAGTTTATTGAGAACAACAAGGTATTTCTTCAGTTTATGAAGGACAACAAGGTATTTCTTCAGTTTATTGAGAACAAGGTATTTCTTCAGTTTATTTCCGGCAACTGATTCTGAAGAATTTATTTAACGAATTCTGGAGAAATTCTTATAACCAAATCTGGAGAATTTCTTGTGAAGAACTTTGAAGAAATTCCATGGAATTTGTCAAAAAACAAGTTCTTGTAACTAATTCCCTGGACAGTTTTGAGAAGTTTGTTGAAAATTGTTCCCCAGATTTTTGAAATTTTTTTTGTGAATTTCTCCAAATTTTTTCACAAGAAATTTACTAAAATTTCTTTGGAACATTTACCCGTAAATTCTTAAGAAATTCACAGTACTAGGAGTAGTGGCGTTCATTCCCTTTATTACGTAGAGTACAGGAGTAGTGACGTTAACTACCTTTATTACGTAGAGTACAGGAGTAGTTGCGTTCATTCCCTTTTTTATGTAGAGTACAGGAGTAGTTGCGTTCATTCCCTTTTTTATGTAGAGTAATGGAGTAGTGGCGTTCATTCCCTTTATTATGTAGAGTACAGGAGAAGTAGCGTTCACTCCCGTTATTATGTAGAGTACTGGAGTAGTGGCGTTAACTCCCTTTATTACGTAGAGTACAGGAGTAGTGGCGTTCACTCCCTTTATTACGTAGAGTACTGGAGTAATGGCGTTAACTCACTTTATTATTTAGAGTTCAGGAGTGGAACCTGTGGAAGATGTCAACATTATGCACCCTGGCACCGCAGGCCAGGCTAAAGAGGTAATTATCAATCAATCAATTAACAATAAATCAGTCAACCAATCAATCAATCAATCAGTTTATCAATTATTTAAAAGAAATTCTTGACAATTGAGTGTTACACTTTAAGGTTTTCGACAGCCATTTGACGAAAACAGAAAACAAAATCTTATTTGTCTTTGAATTGTCTGTTTTATTAAATGTCTTCTCTATGAAATGTTTGATCTATAAAATGTCCTTTCTATAAAAAAGTCATTTTCAATTGAAATTTTTTATCTATGAATGTCCAGTCTATAAGATATCCTACCTACAGGGTTACCCACAAATGATGAGACTGTTTAGACGGCCTGAAACTCATAAATTAGGAAAATTCAAAGTTTAAATTAGTCATCTAAAAAAGTTTACAATTGCAGAAAACCGGTTTTGTAAGGAAACAGACAGTTTATATGCCGTACAGTCGTATCTAAAGTCTTATCCTTTGTGGGTGACCCTGCATTATTTTGTAATCTTCACGTTCATATCTTGATCTTCTCCGGTGCACTTAATAAAGAGGACATTTTTAAAAAAAGTTTAATTTTTAACAAGCTCTTTTCGAATCGCAAGTTTACAAGTAATTAAAGAGAAAATTTTTAAATAGATAATTTTTCTTTGCTTCTATGTTTTTGTTTATCCATGCTGTTTAAAAGCTTGACATAAATCAAAATTGAAATCGAAAGTCGAATTGCCTATCACCATATGATAACGGTTATATCTAAATTTTTCTTTTGTAAAGACACTCAAACTAACCTTTAAAATCTATGGCATTTGAACTGGAAAACAAATATAAATGTCATCGAAAAGTTGATGAAACACACAGTTTAATTACGTAATTTCAAGATTTTTCTTTGAAATTAGTTTATTTTCAATTTTGAATTCTCTTTAAATTTTACCTACGGATTTCTTGTTATAAAAGCAATGGTGGAATGATGCCGAGATGCAATTGGGTACTTTTATCTAAATTCTATCACGTTTTCGTCTATAATTCAACAATCTTTAAACTTGTGGAGTTTTTTTTTACTTTTTCGATTCAGAGAGCATATACACAAAGAGAAAGGCGAAAAAAATATATTTAACACGAGAAATTGGGATTGAAAGTCTCAGTTTTTTGGGCTGAGGATTGAACCTTTATATACCCGTGATGTTTAGATATTTATCTATCTGGTGGAGGGAGTACTGATGACTGGAATAGGAGTATGTGGAATTATCCTAAATGTTCTATCTGTTTGCTTTTTCATCCGCCAACGAACCCAGAGACTATTCCATAGGTAATCTACATCACTTTAGACAGATAGTTTATATCCCCAGTAAATTGTTTTATATCCCTAGTAAATTAATTTATACCTCTTGTAAATTATTTAACATCCCCAGTAAATTATTTAACATCCCCAGTAAATTTTTTATATCCCTAGTAAATTATTTTATACCCCTTGTAAATTATTTTATATCCCCAGTAAATTATTTTATATCCCCAGTAAATTATTTTATATCCCAAGTAAATTATTTTATATCCCTAGTAAATTATTTTATACCCCTTGTAAATTATTTTATACCCCTTGTAAATTATTTTATACCCCTTGTAAATTATTTAATATTCCTAATAAATTATTTTATACCCCTTATAAATTATTTTAAACCCCCAGTAAATTATTTTATACCCCTAGTAAACTATTTATGTCCCAGTAAATTATTTTATATCCTCCCTATTAAACTATGTATACTCCCAGTAAATTATTTTATATCCCCAGTAAATTATTTAATATTCCTAGTAAACTATTTTAAATCCCTAGTAAATTTTTTATATCCCCAGTAAATTATCTTATATCCCCAGTAAATTATTTTATATCCCCAGTAAATTATTTAATATTCCCAGTAAATTATTTTATATCCCTAGTAAACTATTTTAAATCCCTAGTAAATTATTTTATATCCCCAGTAAATTATTTTATATCCCCAGTATATTATTTAATATTCCCAGTAAATTATTTTATATCCCCAGTAAATTATTTTATATCCCCAGTAAATTATTTTTTATCCCCAGTAAATTATTTTATATCCCCAGTAAATTATTTAATATTCCCAGTAAATTATTTTATATCCCTAGTAAATTATTTAATATTCCTAGTAAACTATTTTATATCCGTAGTAAATTATTTAATATCCCCACAGTAAATTATTTTATATCCGTAGTAAATTATTTTATATCCCCAGTAAATTATTTTATATCCCTAGTAAACTATTTATGTCCCAGTAAATTATTTTATATCCCCAGTAAATTATTTTATATCCCTAGTAAACTATTTATGTCCCAGTAAATTATTTTGTATCCCTGGAAAACTAGCCAAAAATATAGATTAGTAAGAGTCCAAAAAAATCCAAATTGTCATTATTTTTTCTTCTAAAAACATGAAAAAAACCGTTAAATTCTTAGCAAAAACGTCAGTAGATGGAAATGCGGGAACGTATTAACAAAATTCTAAAAAATGTTAAATTGCTATTGTATTTTCTTTTTAATTGCCGTATGGATATAAATCGTTTTTAAATGAACTATTCCCAATAATTCTTCAAATGAAACTCGATAGCTCACGCACCTCTGCCCCTTTAGTATTAGTAAATTCAACCTATATGAAGCATAAAGTCAGACCGCGTCAACCTTGTTGCACCGGCTAGTCCTGTCCACAGAGCTAGGTACAGTACAAACTGTCAACGGAAAAGTTGACCCGGCTCGGAAATTCAAATGTACTACGGCTGCCCGTGCGCTATCGTTGTGAATCAGAAAGACCCTGCTCTATAAATGCAGGGTCACTTGAAATACCTTGTTTTATTGAGGAATTTTTCATTCATTCTTTTCTCCTGCAGAGTCTGAAAAATATCTCCAATAATCCATCCTTTGTCAGTGACATTCTTAAACCAATGCTAAATAAATTGATTGTTGAAGTCAATAAACCTTAGGTTTCAGAAAAGAAAATATTTTCAGCAAACTAAACCCCTCGTGTTTTTCTTCTAAATTACTTAAAAACTTTTTTATTAATTCAGCTATTAGATTAAAAATAATTATTTTTAAAAAATTTACCGACGTACTTTTTGAATTTAAAAAAATCCTTTTTTGCACCCTAACTATTAAAGTTTGAGATGTAATTTTTTTAATGAGCTTGCCTTGAATAGTTGAACAAAGGACATGTTTCACACTCCGTTATCTCAACTTTAAGGGCTAAATCATGGGGGGGGGGGACTGGAAAACATACCTCCCCGGGGCCTTTGATAGACAAAAATAACCTAACCGGGATAGGGTTGAATAATACTTTTTATTTTCCATATTATTTATGATGTGTTTGTTTTGAGTAACTAATTTTTTTATTTTTCTTAATAGAGTGTCACCAACTTATAACAAGTCCTAAGGCATACTACCTGAATGCTTTACTTTAGCTAAACCAGACTCAATTCATATTTAGACCTACTTCCAGTCATTGGCTCTGTGTAAAGCCCATAAGACAAGTTTTTTTGCAGATTATTGAGGTAGAGACCAAGGGCTTTTCAAAACTGTACTGTTGTAGATTTTATCACACTGAGAAAATTTTATTTTGTAATCACGGGAATTTTTTAAGCACTAAACTATACATTATGTTTCATGCTTTGCCATAAATATATATGTCACATAACGCCAGTCTTTCTAAATCAATCTTAACTACAGAAAAAGCACTGTATTTCTTTCTTCTCTACCTAGGGTTTAAGCCAGGTCTATTCAACGCGAGGTTTTACACTTAACTAACTATTTTTTTAAACATAAGGTTACAGGTCAAATAGGGTGACCGGCGTAGCGGGCACCCAACTAGGACACATTTATATATATTTACAAGGTTCATGAACGATAAAGTTAATCTTTTATTTGGTTACGAAGTGTGCATAAAATGATGATAATAGTTATTAGAAGGAATATAGATAAGGTATCAGGTTTCCCTGATATAGTACTCGGGGATATTTATTACATGTATAATACCATAAAACATAGCATGAAACAAATTATAGTTCAGTTCTTTGCCATATATTTATATATATAATATCATTAAACATAGCATAAAACAAATTATATATAGTTTCATGCTTTGCCATATATATATATATATAATATCATGAAACATAGCATGAAACAAATTATATAAAATTCAGTTCTATAGTTTCATGCTTTGCCATATATATATATATATATATTTAATATCATGAAACATAGCATGAAACAAATTATATAAAATTCAGTTCTTTGCCATATATATATAATATCATGAAACATAGCATGAAACAAATTATATATAGTTTCATGCTTTGCCATATATATATATATATATATATTTAATATCATGAAACATAGCATGAAACAAATCATATAAAATTCAGTTCTTTGCCATATAAAATGTGAAATTGAAAATGGAAATGTATAAATATGTTAACTATAGCTGGCCAAACTGCAGGACCAAATTGGCTGACAATTTTCTAGGGAACCCATGGGTATCCAGGGGGTTAAAAAGGCTAAAAAATATAAAAAATGATGAAAATATATTTCAGATAGTTGTTACCAAATATTTTTATTTAGACTGTTAATGCAGCTGGCTGTAACTGATACTTTGTACCTTCTATTCTCCCTTCTATCCTTCTCCCTTCCACTGCTATACACAGGTACTATACATTCCGTACAGTCGTCTCTGAAACGTCATCATTTGTGGCGAACCCTGTATCAACCCTTTATTACTGATGGACATTAATCATTCTTTTCGGAAAAAATGCTAATTTTTAATTATCACAAACATATGTTTTTTTTAGAATTTGCTGAAACCCTGTACAAATACACCCTTCCTTATACACTTCCCCTAGCACAGGTATTTAAAGGGAGTGTTTAGTTAATATACAATGTATTATCTTTAAAAAAGGGAACTACAATTCACGGCAATTCCCTTTAATATTTGCCCATCTGCGCGTTTACAACTATGTTGTATTCTAGACAACTATGGTGATGTCTATGTATCTAATTATCTTGTATTCTAGACAACTATGGTTATGTCTGTATATCTAACTATCTTGTATTCTAGACAACTATGGTGATGTTTATCTATCTAATTATCTTGTATTCTAGACAGCTATGGTTATGTCTGTATATCTAACTATCTTGTATTCTAGACAACTATGGTGATGTCTATGTATCTAACTATCTTGTATTCTAAACAACTATGGGGATGTTTATCTATCTAATTATCTTGTATTCTAGACAACTATGGTTATGTCTGTATATCTAACTATCTTGTATTCTAGACAACTATGGTGATGTCTGTATATCTAATTATCTTGTATTCTAGACAACTAAGGTGATGTCAGTTTATCAAATTATCTTGTATTCTAGACAACTATGGTGATGTTTATCTATCTAACTATCTTGTATTCTAGACAACTATGGTGATGTCTGTTTATATAACTATCTTGTATTCTAGACAAAAATTGTTATGCCTTTTTATCTAACTATCTTGTATTCTAGACAACAATTATTATGCCTTTTTATCTAACTTTCTTGTATTCTAGACAACAAATGTTATGCCTTTTTATCTAACTATCTTGTATTCTAGACAACTATGGTGATGTCTGTTCATATAACTATCTTGTATTCTAGAAATTTATGGTGTTGTTTATCTATCTAACTATCTTGTATTCTAGACAACTATGGTGATGTCTTTTTATATAACTATCTTGTATTCTAGACAACTATGGTGATGTCTGTTTATATAACTATCTTGTATTCTAGACATTTTTGGTGTTATTTATCTATCTAACTATCTTGTATTCTACACAACTATGGTAATGTCTGTCTATCTAACTGTCTTGTATTCAAGAAAACAATTGTTATGCCTTTTTATCTAACTATCTTGTATTCTAGACAACTATGGTGATGTCTGTTTATTTAACTATCTTGTATTCTAGTCAAATATGGTGATTTCTATCTATCTAACTATCTTGTATTCTAGACAACCATGGTGATGTCTGTTTATCTAACTATCTTGTATTCTAGAAAACTATGGCGATGTCTGTTTATTTAACTATCTTGTATTCTAGACAACAATTGTTATGCCTTTTTATCTAACTATCTTGTATTCTAGACAACTATGGTGATGTCTATATATCTAACTATCTTGTATTCTAGACAACCATGGTGATGTCTGTTTATCTAACTATCTTGTATTCTAGAAAACTATGGTGATGTCTGTTTATTTAACTATCTTGTATTCTAGACAAAAATTGTTATTCCTTTTTATCTAAGTATCTTGTATTCCAGACAACTATGGTGATGTAAGTTTATTTAACTATCTTGTATTCTAGACAACAATTGTTATGCCTTTTTTATCTAACTATCTTGTGTTCTAGACAACTATGGTGATGTCTATATATCTAACTATCTTGTATTCTAGACAACCATGGTGATGTCTGTTTATCTAACTATCTTGTATTCTAGACAACTATGGTGATGTAAGTTTATTCAACTATCTTGTATTCTAGACAACAATTGTTATGCCTTTTTATCTAACTTTCTTGTATTTTAGACAACAATTGTTATGCCTTTTTATCTAACTATCTTGTATTCTAGACAACTATGGTGATGTATATCTAGCTAACTATCTTGTATTATAGACAACTATGGTGATGTCTGTTTATATAACTATCTTGTATTCTAGACAACTATGGTGATGTCTGTTTATATAACTATCTTGTATTCTAGACAACTATGGTGATGTCTATATATCTAACTATCTTGTATTCTAGACAACAATTGGTATGCCTTTTTATCTAACTATCTTGTATTCTAGACAACTATGGTGATGTCTATTTATTTAACTATCTTGTATTATAGACAACTATGGTGATGTTTATCTATCTAACTATCTTGTATTCTAGACAACTATGGTAATGTTTATCTATCTAATTATCTTGTATTCTAGACAACTATTTTGATGTCTAACATATCTAACTATCTTGTATTCTAGACAACTATGGTGATGTCTGTTTATCTAACTATCTCTCTAACCTTAGAACGATATATTTCAGTAGTCCATCCGCTCCTACGACATAGGTAAAGTACTTACATTGAAGGGACTGTAAGGGTAATTTCAAGTGACCCTCTTTGCAAAGATTACAACACCGTATTTACAACAGTACTCTTGAAACCCTTTTCTGATCACATTTGAAATTGATATCATTGTTTGCGTTTCTTAATGTTGATTATTTTCATTTTTGGTTTATCTGCTAAAGTTACTTGCGCATTTCTTGTTGATACAAAAAAGAAGCTAACAGAAATAAACACTTTTTGAGCCGGAAAAACAACAATTTCTTCCATTGTTTTTATCAGATTATGGTTCCAAGTGCATCGGTGTGAATCGGGCGTTGCCATATTTCCATGGAGTTTCACTTAAAATTTCGCGTACAGTCCCTTTAGGTTGTTTATTAAATTGGTAATATGAAAACTTAAATATGTTTTTACAAACTAATCAGACAGTACTATGCCATTCACTTCTTTTAAACTAAAACTAAAAACAAAAACCTTGCAACGTGCAGTTTTGAAATATATATGACTAACGCTACAAAAAAGTATTAGTGAGTTAATATATGAGGGAAAACAAAACCCTTCAAAATCTGATCCATTACTTTCATAGTTTTAATTGTTCAAGAGGCATTTATAAATTGCAATCCTTTTTTAATTAACTTCTTATTTTTAAAAATCAAATTGAAAAAAAATTTCCGAAAAAAAAGTTTCGATAAAAAAAATTTAATATTTATCCTATGTTACCCCCGGGGTAGTCAAGGGTTCCCTAAAAAATTTCAGTCCATTCGGTCCAGCTGTTATGCCGGCTTTAGGGAATATATACACGAATGTCTTGTTTTATTATTACCAATGGAAAAAAAATTTCGAAAAACAAATTGGAAAAAGATAAAAAATGTTATAAAAAAGAAGAGTTTTTTTAAGCCTATATCACTCCCCGGGCTACCCATGAGTGTCCGCAAAAAATTTCAGCCCATTCGGTCCCGCTCCCGCCGTTTGGCCGGTCAGAGGGAAATTATGAACGAATGTCCGATCATAGTTTGTTTTAAGTAATACTTTTTTAAAATTCTAAGATAGGGATTTTAATTGTTTTAACAAATCTGAAAGGGACTGTACAGTGTACACTTATTTCAGTTTTGGTCACCATTTTTAAAGCGGCATGTCCAATTCACAACGGTGCCATTTTTTCTGATCAAGATGCATGAAAAATCCATCAATAACTCATTACAAATTGATTATTTAAAATTGCACTTTCTCTATAAAGTTACTTGCGAATTTCTGCTTCAGAACTGATGGAGGAAACTATTAGAATTATACAATTTTCCATCTAGTAACTTAAAAGACAATATTATTGATCAGATTTAGGTTTAAAGGGTACCGTTGTGAATTGAGGGCATGCCTGATTCACAACAGTACCCTGGAAACCTTTATCTGATTAATACTGTGGAAGATTACATTTGATAATTTCTCCATTGCTTATGAAGCAAGAAATCCTTATGTCGCTATTTCAGCGAAGAACTCACAAATAAAAAAAAAGGTTTTCAAAAAGTTAAAACATACTTTATCAGACAAAGCTTCTAAGTGATACTGTTGTGAATCCGACATGCCGTTCTTCATTGGAGGGTCACTTGAAATTACGTTTACAGTTCCTTTAATGATTTGTATATATCTTAGAACGAATGGAACCTGGAAAAGTTGTTTTTATCTCTCTTCTCCGCCTCTCCTCTTCTCTATACTCTTCACTCTTCCGAACTATTTTATCCTGTACACGGATACAGAAACAGAGGTGGACCTTAATTAAAGGGACTGTAGACGAACTTTCAAGTGACCCTTCGTATAGCCAGTGGTGGGCTCGATTCACAACGGCCTTGTATGAGTAAGAACTTATGTTATATTCATGAATTATAACTTATTTTTTAGCAACTAACTTGCAGTATTCTGCTACAAAAACATTGGGGAGAATCTTCTCGAATTGAACACTTTTAAAGCTAAGAAAACGATGATATCTTTCACTTTATAGATTATATGAAGATTTTAAGGAAACCGAGGTAAATCTTTTAAAGAATGGTCAATTTCTTTAAATAAAATAAATATATTTTAAAGTAATTGAAATGGATAGACCATTTAAAAAACGTAAATGTAAAAAAACTTTACTATTAGGGTCACTTGAAAAAATGGATACAGTCCCTTTTAACTGTAAAACAACAAAACAAAACATTGCTTTTATCAGGATCATCATCCGCAGTTGAAATTTGCTAGCTTCAGGTCCAACAAAACATTTATTACGGTAATTATTAGTAATATATACTATTATCATTATTATCATTATAATAATTATTATCATTATCATCTATAAATATAACTAAGCTCTTCGCTCAATATATGTTAGCTACAGCTGGGTAAACAGCTGAGCCAAATTGGCTGACATTTTTGAGGGAACCCTTGGGCTTCCTGGAGTCACAAAGGCTCAAATTTTTTTTTGAATTCCCATGGGATATATTATTGTTATTATTATCATTATTAATATAATTATAATCAATTTTTTTTCTCCAACCTTAAGAATATTGAACGATGAATTTATGTTTGAATCTGAACCTTTAATCAGTTGAGTCAGATATTCCTGGCAAAATTGAAAATTGCAGATTAGCCAAAAAGAAGATACAAGTCAGAGAAAAATTTCACTGCTCTTTTTAAAATTTTGTTAAAAATTCTTAATTTAAAAATAAATTGTAAAAAATACAGTAACAACATCATAATTGTTATTATTATTAATACTAAAATTATTATTATTATTACTAAATATATTCAAGGTATATATATTGTGGATGCACTTTATCATGGTTACCATCCTACCCTTCATTGTACTCTTCTCCCTCAACAAGATTATTCACAGGAAGCTGTGCGAGGTAAACATCATTAAAGGAACTGTGAGAGGTAAACATCATTAAAGGGATTGTGCGAGGTAAACATTATTAAAGGGACTGTGCGAGGTAAACATCATTAAAGGGACTGTGCGAGGTAAACATCATTAAAAGGACTGTGTGAGGTAATCATCATTAAAAGGACTGTGTGAGGTAAACATCATTAAAGGGACTGTGCGAGGTAAACATCATTAAAGGGACTGTGCGAGGTAAACATCATTAAAGGGACTGTGCGAGGTAAACATTATTAAAGGGACTGTGCGAGGTAAACATCATTACAGGGACTGTGCGAGGTAAACACTATTAAAGGGGCTGTGCGAGGTAAACATTATTAAAGGGACTGTGCGAGGTAAACATCATTAAATGGACTGTGCGAGGTAAACAATATTAAAGGGACTGTGTGAGGTAAACATTATTAAAGGGACTGTGCGAGGTAAACATCATTAAAAGGACTGTACGAGGTAAACATTATTAAAAGGACTGTGCGAGGTGAACATTATTAAAGGGACTGTGCGAGGTAAACAATATTAAAGGGACTGTGTGAGGTAAACATTATTAAAGGGACTGTGCGAGGTAAACATCATTAAAAGGACTGTACGAGGTAAACATTATTAAAAGGACTGTGCGAGGTGAACATTATTAAAGGGACTGTGCGAGGTAAACGTCATTAAAGGGACTGTGCGAGGTAAACATTATTAAAGGGTCTGTGCGTTGTAAACATTATTAAAGGGACTGTGCAACATAAACATCATTAAAGGGACTGTGCGAGATAAACATTATTAAAGGGACTGTGCGAGGTAAACATTATTTTGCTTACATTTCTGCATATTCAAAAAACTGAATTTGAAGAAATATTATAAAACAAACAAACATACCTTACATAAACTTCTACATATACCTTTTCACTTTCGAGTTCAACTTTCATCATTTTGTGCTAACTTTTAACTTTTAAAGATCTTTTAACGGGAAAAAAAGTTGTACCAATACAATTCAAATATTGAATCGAGGTTAAAGAACACATTTAGTAAATAATGCTTTCTACTCCTACTCCTACTCCTACTCCTACTCCTACTCCTACTCCTACTCCTACTCCTACTCCTACTCCTACTCCTACTCCTACTCCTACTCCTTACTCCTACTCCTACTCCTACTCCTACTCCTACTCCTACTCCTACTCCTACTCCTACTCCTACTCCTACTCCTACTCCTACTCCTGCTCCTACTCCTACCCCTACTCCTACTCCTACTCCTACTCCTATTTCTATATTATCCAGGCGTCTAGTTCTGTTAGGAGGACAGGGGATGCCAAGGTGAGGCAACGAGAACTACGAATGGCGAGAGTTTCTCTAGGAAATTAAATCAATCAATAAAAAATCTAAACAAAACATAAATAAATTTTTAACTTCTTTATTCTACTCTAAAATCCGCCAAACCAAACTGTGCAAGGGCAAATAAATGGTTTAAAAAATCCGTTTAAAAAAATGTACAAAGATACTTCTTATGGATTTATTGATTGAGTCAATTTTAGGCATCGTCATTCTCTTTATGGTCTGCCATACTTTAAAAGTAAGCTTACTAAAAAAAGTTTGAACAAGAACATTTTTCCAATTTGAATTGATTATTTTTATATTTCTTTTTACTTTCGGTTTTCCCAACTAAAGCTGGGGATACTGACAGTACCTCCTATATACCTGTCCAATGTAAATCCACAACATTTCTAATTTCCGCCTTTTTATATTTTCCTTTTTCCGTCATTTTTCCTTTTACCACTAATTTCCTTTTCCCGCCATTTTTCTTTCTTTTTTCCATAATCACTCCATTATTTATTTTCTTAGTTTTCTCCATCTTTTATTTTCCTTGATTATTCAATTCTATATTTTCCTTGATTCTCCATCTTTTATTTTCCTTGAATCTCCCTCTTTTATTTTCCTTGATTCTCCCTCTTATATTTTCCTTGATTCTCCATATTTTATTTTCCTTGAATCTCCACATTTTATTTTATTTGATTTTCCATCTTATAAAAATAAAAACAAACAAAAATTGCATGGATTTTCAAAATTTTCAAAATCTAATTTTGTTAGAAGCAAAATTTTGAAAATTCGACCATCCATAAACCTTCTCTGGGGTCACACAAGGTCCCACACAAAATTTGGGTCCGATCGGTTCAACCGTTTTGAAGTTTATTGGACACAAACAAACAAGTAGACAGACAGACAAACAAGCAAAGTTTATAGATAGATAAATAGGTACAAAGATTTTTAATTCATATTTCATATATTTATTCAACTACAAAGCATGAGATATTACAAATAAGCAATCACAATTAACTATGCAGTTTGGACCCGCCTAACCAGGGTTGGCTGTTTTGAGTGGTTGGCCCAAAGTTTATTAACGATACTGAATATAATTGGTTACACATATCAAAATATGTTTTTGGATAGGTAAGGAGTTGATTGGAAGGAAGGAGATTGTCAGGTGATCTGTGGCAGGGTGAGATCAGAGGGATTTTAATGTAGAGATAAATTAAAATACAGGGTGTTAAGGATCATTGATTCAGAAACAGAAATAAGCTAATAAAGTTGATCATAATAAAAATTCAATTATTTTTAGCTCGTTCCAAACCTCAGTGAAATAATTTCGGGAGATCCGGGTAAGCTTTTTTTTTGTAGTAACCATTTTGCAGTTTTCTGGATTATTTATTTTAAAGGTTTTGTACATTGATACGCTTCTCTTTTTCTCTCTAATTAAAAACTTCCAAAGGGGGGAATGGGGGGGGGGAGAGAAAACATTTTCTTTTTCATGTTGAGAAAACATTTTATTGTTTCTGTTTAGTTCAAAAGTGTTTAGAAAATAAACTTTTATCCTGGTTTAAATATGCAAATTAAAAATTTGTTAAATCTTACATTTTTCGTGTTATGACAAAGATATAACATTTTTGTAATGACGTTTCATTTTTTGTCACTTAGATAAGTAACTGAACACTTGTCTCAAACCCTAATTTACTAATACTAATATCTTCACAACCTTGGAGTTCAAACACTTCTGTATTATATATCTCTATAGCTAGGCTTAAGAATCATGAGCTTAAAGTTTCGCACTCTGATGTCTTGCCTTTGATATTTCAAACTATGTAGATAAGGTCATAATAATAAGATTATAATGCAAGGAAAGTTATTTCAGAGGTGTACTGCAGTGTACTGTCTCTGGGCGGTAATGTAAACACAAGACGGATGTCGAAGCCTGACATGGGATCCATCTTTCACATAAAAAATCAATGAAATATTTTGGTCATGAAACTATTATGTGAATTATCAAAATTATCAAAATTTAATGCTTTTAACCTCCTCGGATACTAAACGAACACTGATGCATCTATTCTTGTTTACAAATTCCACCCAGAGAGAACTAGTTTCAATATGTACGCACTACGCAGAGTATACGCAACTGCAATTAACTTTCCTCTCAATAAAACCTTGAAATAGCCAAAGTTTAAAATATCAAATGTTCACACCCAATTTCTCTTCAAAACATAAACTCCATATATGTTTTCATGTGCTATGTAAATTGTACAAGATTGAGGAGTAGATTTAGAAATAATTTTAATTTTCAATTTGTTAAATTATTTTTAAGAATTGTACATCTTCATAATTTTAAATGCCCATTCTTTTTTTATAAACGAATTTTAAGCAGTCTCTTTTTTCATATGTTCAAGTGCAAAATTTAAATTGAAGGATTAAAGATTATTTCAGAAAATCCACCAAAATATAGTTATCAAATTACTTAGTAAAAAGTGTACACCTACGACTTGAATTAAGTCAACAGTTTGTTTGTTTTCAGTGGTGGTGGTGGTGAAGGGGGGGGGGGCCTAAGTTTAATTTCAAGTGATCCTCCAACGGTACCAAACATATCCTTGTCTGACCAAGTTTAAATCAGGGATGAGATTTTAAAAGCTTAAACCCGAGTAAAACCCAAACTCGGACTTAGATAGAACCCAAGTCAGGATTGGTTCTGATTCGACCAATGAGAAACTGTTTAGCAAGGTATTTCTCTCTGTAGCAGACAGAATGCCGTCAGATCATCTGTGAAAAGGAGATGTAAATTTCGAAAATTCAAACTTTATGTAAATACATTATTTTTATAGTAAGTTTATTTTATATATTTAATAAAATTTGACACCACAAATATTTCCGAGATTTTAAATGTAAAAATATAAAAGATTTTATGAAATTTACGATCATCAAGGCTCAAGTCTAGAGAGAGAAAAAACCTAGATGGTTGTTTTTTACTAAACTCAAGGCCATCCAAAACCTGGGTCTTGACTTGAGCTTTACTTGGGTCTAAACAGGCGCAAAGACCGGGTTTCACTCGGGTTTAAGCTTTTAAAATCTCATCTCTAAACTCCATGTTTTGATATATGGTTTTCCTGTAAAAGTAAATTATCAGGATTAAACACTTTTCGGTTTCAACATTTTTGATCAGATTAAGGTTTCAAGGGTACCGTTGTAAATCAGGCATTGCCATCTTTGCAAAGACGGTTACTTAAAATCTCGCTTACAGTTCACCATTAATAGTTTCTCTCTGTGCGTGTGGGGGGGGGGGGGGATTTTGCGCGCTATAATCAGATTCAAGATATATATGTTTTGTCCTTTTTTTCAGGTTTGGTGCCGGGTATGATTGAAGTATCTCATCTTCTTATTACAATCAATTCAAGGAAATGAAACTCAACATCAAGTTTTTTTTTAACAGTGAGACCCACAAAAATTGTGGAATAAAAAGGCGACATTCAAGAAATTTTTTAACAATTTTATGGGTTTATGCATTTTAAAATTAATACTATTCCAAACAAATGTTTTGCTCTAAAACTTTGCCTAAAAAATAATCCAATGTCATAAATCACAGCAGTTGTGCAATATCCACAAAATTATTTTATTTAATAATTGTGTAACATCTAGATAGTGGTATAACAACATTAAAACACATAGGATTGCTTAAATGATGTCTTCATATTCTATTCCATAAGTAGTCTAGCATTGGTATCTAGATTTTTTTTCCAGACGTTCCTTAACGTTTAGTAAAATTCGTAAAATAGTTTAAAAACAACTTTTCTGGGTTTCCGTTCGTTCTCCAGCTAAGAACTTGTGTACTGAACGCAAGGATGTAAGGCAAGGAAAGTTATTTCAGAAGTGTACACATCTTTTGTACTGCAGTGTACTGTCTCTGGGCGCTAATGTAAACACAAGACGGATGTCAAAGCCTGACATAGGATCCATCTTTCACATAAAAAATCAATGAAATATTCTGGTCATAGGAAACTATAATGTGAATTATCAAAATTTTCAAAATTTAATGCTTTTAACGTCCTCGGATACTAAACGAACACTGATGCATCTATTATTGTTTACAAATTCCGCCCAAAGAGAACTGGTTTCATTATGTACGCAGAGTGTACACAACCGCAATAAACCTTCCTTGCCTTACATTCTTGACTGAACGTAGGATGTGTTCAGATCCTAGCAAGTATATTTACCCTTGCTAATAGGTTTGCAACGGGGGAAATGATCAAAAAAGTGTTTATTTATTTATTCTCGTCACATTACTCTGGGATTATATACTGAAAATATAACAATAATTAATTAGGTTATAATTACAATTGTGGTTATTAATGAATAAGGCTAACATAATTGAATAATTCATTTTCCCCCTTGCCTCTTATTACAGTATAGTTTTTTTCTGCTTCGTTTAATAGCATTTATATTAATCCTATCTGGGGAGGTTTGCGATAACTCTAAAAGTATTTGAGCTCAAATTTTCAGACTTTTCTAAATAACAAATGCCCCTCACTAAAGGCTAAAAGTTTAGATTTTATAGCTACTGCCTGAGTCCTCAAGCATAATGCCTAAATGCTTTATTTTACCTACACCAGACTAAATCTATATTTAGATCTAACTCCAGCCATTGGATATCAACATTTTATAGCTCTTTGGAAAGCCTATAACAAAATCAAGAAGATTGCACAATTTTTGCAAAAAAAATTTTCACAGATTTTTCATAGACGTCTTTGAAGGGAATTTGCACATTTTCAGTTTTTCTTGGGTACACTTTTATTTAGGTTTTAAAAAGTTTGCAAATGGTTTTGGACATTTTAATTCGCTGGGTCAAGGACTTTTCAAAAATTTATAATTTGTTGTAATTGCGCATTTTTGGCACATTATTTGCATAATAACTAGATTTCGCAATAACTATTGTTTTTGTTGTTGTAAATTTACCATTTTTTTGCCGATTAATGAAGTAGGGCCCAAGGGCTTTCCAAATGTCATATATTTGTATCACAATAAGAAAACACGGGGGGGGGGTCAATTTGACACCTCCCCCCAGGAAGCCAGTCGGTACACCAGACATCAGGCTAAATAGGGTTAACAGGGTGAATTGTAAAAAGTAAAAAATGACAGTTGGAGCGAAGTCTCTTGCAACTTTTGATGGTCCGTGCGCAATGTATAGCATTTTCAAAACATCAAACTTGATGTTGTATTCACATGTACAGTATCAACTTCCTTGTTTACTATATTGGATCAGGAAGCAGCGTGTACAGCATATTAAAATGCAGGTACTGTATTCTGTATCCTTTTCTGTATTCTGTATTCTATGTCCTGTATTCTATATCCTGTATTCTGTATTCTGTTTTCTGTATTCTGTATTCTGTATCATGTATCATGCCCGGTGTTGCCCGTTTTGGGTTATTTCTTAGAAAGACATTTAAAAGATGGACATTTAATAGATAGGATATTTCATAGATAGCACATTTCATAGACAGGACATTTCATAGACAGAACATTTCATAGACAGGACATTTCATAGACAGGACATTTATAGAAATGAAGTCATTAAAGTGGCGAATTGGATCTAAGATTCGGCTAAAATGAACTGTGCCTTGATTCTCAGTTTTTGTTGACCAAACAAATCTGAAAATAATTTGAAAATTTAGTTTAAGTCAATACAGATGCCATAAAACCCCGATAGATGTCGAAAATTGTGTTAAAAGTGCATTAAATTCAAATCACAGAAAACAAAATTTTACGGTAATTACTAATTGAGGTGGTGGAGATTACCAATTGAGGAGCGCGCTTGCCGCAAAACAGATTTGGGTGTCGGTGATTACTATTTGAGGAACTCTGGACTCCCTCCCTGCCCCCGGAGTACCCGACGCGTGGGTTTCCTGTGCAGTCGTTTGGCCATATATATATTTATATATCTAAATATTATGTTTGTTAACTGAAGAGGAGATAATCATAAACATGAAAAACTGAAACTTTTTTGGTTAAGTGCTGTATATATAAACTGTACGTGTGACTTCATGTGACCCTCAATTCAAATTCACTTACAGTCCATTAATATACTTATTCTTATAAAAATGCATATTTTTGTTCATAGAAGAGGATTTCCTGCACGTGTGGATTCCACAGCACTACAGGTAGATAACTTGATTGATTTGATTGATTTGATTGATTTGATTGATTTCTTTGCTTTCATTGTTTTCATTGATTTCATTGATTTCATTGATTTCATTGATTTCATATTGGTTTTAGGAGGGTAATCCCAAACCCACCCTTCGTTTACCTTACCTGCATGTGGAGAAAGCCTTTTCTCCGAAAACGAAACGATCGTTTTTGAAAACGATCAAAAAACAAAACAAATAACGATTGTGTTCCAAAACGATTAATAACCCTAGCCCGCAAATAGGTAAATTGAGGTTCGGAAGCTGTGCAGGGGAGGTTGCCTTCCCCCCCTCCTGTGGAATTTTTGTTTGTTTTTGTTTCAGCTGCATCAGTTGCGACAATCTCATTCTCAAGCAGAACCGGAAATGGCTGAAGAGAACTCACACAATGGAAGCCATCATATGGTAAGTAGTGTAGACATAGCTAGATCCGATAATCATAGATGGATCAATGACGCAGACCGTCCTGCCTATCTTGCCTGATAGAGATTTACTGAACAGTCAGCTGCATGTAGCTTTATATTTTGAGTTAATCAATCAATCGAGGTGTAGATTTTGGGGTTGTTTTGTTATATATTTCCACAGTGTGTCCAGTTGTTCCGGAGAGGGAGCGTGGCTGGCTAGAACTTTGTAACAGTGATTATGAAAACAGGGATATTTTCGTTCTTTAAGTCCATTGTGCTTTCATGAACGATGCGGCATCTATACAAACTATAATTTTTTGAATTCTGTATAAGTTCGTTCTTGAAAATAACCCTCTCAGTTAAAAAAAATGGAAAATTCAAGAAATATTTTATTTTTTTATTTTTCCTGTCACATTTCTGTTCAATTTTCAAATTGGACCAATTGTGAGCACTAATCTGAAATTTTAGCTCAAAATCTCTAAAAGCGGTTAGAACAAAATATGTACCAAAGTTTCATGAAGCTTGCAATTTCATTTCTTCAAAACATTTTTCTGATGCCATGGCATAAATAATTTTTTCGAAATTTTCTAGGAAAATAACTTCCGTTGGAACTTTTGAAAAATTCTGAAAACTTTGAGGATCAACTTTTCAAGATTTCAATGATTTGAGATCCATCTTAAATTTAGGACAGAGATGACTCAATTGGACCTTGTAGTCAAAATGATGGATATATTCATCAACCCTTATCTCGTAATGATGGAGTAAGCTTCAAGCTACGTCCAGGATCCTCTAAATCCATCAAAACAGGCGGAGGAAGGGAGGGCTGTAGGGCTGGTGGAGGTAGGGAGGGCTGTTGGGCTGGTGGAGGTAGGGAGGGCTGCAGGGCTGGTGGAGGGAGAGAGGGAGGGAGGGCAGGTGGAGGAAGGGAGGAAGATAAGATCCTCACCAATGTCCTCTGTGGAAACAATATCGCCACGTGCAATGGGGAGTGTGTGAGTGAGTCCTCTGGTAACTCTATGGATATCAAAGGTAGAGATGGGCATGTTCGACTTTTTTCAATCTGTTCGTTCATCGTTCCTGAACAACCCATTTTGTTTGTTTTATTCAAACGTTTAAAAAATTGATTTCATGCGTTCTCAAAATTATTATTAATTTTCCATTTATTTCGTTTTTTTCTCACTGAATGATCGTTCAGCAAAACCGTTTGTTCTAAAAAAATGTGGGGTCAGTAAAAGAACAATCGTTTTTTATTCCAGTTTTTTTTCATTCGTTTTTATTTCGATTGTCCATCGTTCGTTTTTTCTGAGCAACACCCTTTTCCACGAAAAATTTCGTTCGTTGATAAAAACGATGTCCATCTCTAATTGAAGGAGATATTGTTCCTCTGAATATCTGTATTATTGGTTCACAGTTCAAACCAAGTCTAAACTCTAAACAAGAGGATAAAGCTAAGAGAAATCAATCTCATCAGTTTGCTTAATTTTAGAAAATATTTTAACTGAAGAAGTTTGGAATTCACTCGATTAAAGATTTTTTAAAGGGACTGTCACTTGTAAGGGTGATTAAAAGTGACCCTCCCTGCAAAGTCCGATTCACAACGGTACCCTGCTTAGAACCTTTAAGCGATCAGTAGTGGAAGATATTTTAAGGATATGTCCTGCAGTAGAAATGTGCACTTTTGTTGAAAAATCCCAATTGAAAATAATCAGTTTTATTTAATTATCAACATTGATATCTGATTCATACTTGACCTTAAAGGTACCGTTGTGAATCGAGCATCGGTATAATTTTAAAACCCAGTATCGGAAACTGAGTTGTCGTGAATGGGGTATAGAAATTTTGTAGATATACATAACTGAATATTGTATTCAGTTATATATATACAGGGTGTCCCACGAAACATGACAGTTGGTAAATAGTTATGAAAGTCGTATTTCATATACTTTATTAGATATTAAAGAATTTTTGCAGTTTATTTCGTTAAAAAAATCTTTTTTTGAAATATATTTTACTTTGAAACCAATTTTACTGTACATGACTCCCATTACTATTTGTATTGTTTTTTAATTGATATCAAACAACTTAACAAATTATGGAAGAAGACATTCTAACCTATTCAACAACTGTCATGTTTCATGGGTCACCCTGTATCTTTAGACGTAATAATGTACTATGTTGGATCACTGTAATAAATGTACCAATTTGGATCACTGTAATAAATGTACTAATTTGGATCACTGTAATAAATGTACCAATTTTGATCACTGTAATAAATGTACTAATTTGGATCACTGTAATAAATGTACTACTTTGGATAACTGTAATAAATGTACCAATTTGGATCACTGTAATAAATGTACTAATTTGGATCACTGTAATAAATGTACTACTTTGGATAACTGTAATAAATGTACCAATTTGGATCACTGTAATAAATGTACCAATTTGGATCACTGTAATAAATGTACTAATTTGGATCGCCGTAAGAAATAACTCAGGAAGAGCAAACTGTTTCTGTTTAGCGTCTATAAAATCAGATAAAAAATATTGCTCAAATCAAGTTACCTATGTTGAATGCCGCAAGCTTTTCTAAGATCAAAGACGACTGAGAAGTTATCAATCAATTAATATTATTCCGGGTTAGTTAGAACATCAGTGTAGTTTTGTTCAAACATCAATACTTGTCTGTAGACGTAATTTCCTGTGTGTGACCCCATCTATTGATAAAGTAACATGTCTGATTCACAAATTGCAAATTGCAAATTGAAAACCTTTGTCTGATCAAAAGGATGAATGAGTCGTACTTATTTTTCTCAATGAAAATTGATTATAGTTTAGTTTTATAAAAGTGATAGAAGAGCGACAAAAGTTAATTTTTGTTGTTTATAAAAAGGTTTTGCTTTGTGAATCGGACATGCATAAATAAAGAGTCAAAATCACCTCTACAGTCCCTTCATTACTAATATAATAGATTAATTAAGATAATAGATAGGACACTAGATGTCGTCTTTTCAAGATTTATTTGTGCTTCGTTGACAATAACCCTGAGGCTAAAGCCCAAAGAAGTTAAGCGAAGCCACTATAGAACAAGTCAGAAATAGAGCCTGTTCTACAAAGAATACGCGTAACCCCTTTGGGCTTCTGTCTTAGGCAGGGGCGGACACAGGATCTGTCGTCGTATACTTACATCGTTGGTTATAAACTTATATTTATTTTTAACAAGCTAGAAAAATATTTTTTTCGTCCTTCTCTTCTGATGATTAAATTTTTCAATAAATATTAATTATTATATTTCCATTAAATAAAAAATAATCAAATAGCTAAAAATTGAAAAACACATTTTTTGCCTCGAAATCTCAGGGGGGGGGGGCTACGCCCCTCCCTGAATCTGTCAGGGGGTGGCGAATGTCCCCCCGCCACCCCCCTGTGTCAGCCCCTGGTCTTAGGGTAATTGTGAACGAAACAAATATACTTCTTGAAATGACGACATCTAGTGTCCTATTTGTTATTTTAATCAATCTATCACTTCCATGCTCTAAACGTTTTTTTGTATATTTATACATCAAAATAAGAAAAAGATACATTTTTTCAAGGTACTAATGCAAGGAAAGTTAATTAAGTTGTGTATACTCTGCATACATATTGAAACTAGTTCTCTCTGGGCAGATTTTGTAAACAAGAATAGATGCATCAGTGTTCGTCTAGTATCCGAGGAGGATAAAAGCTTTTAATTCTAATAATTTTGATAATTCACATAATAGTTTCCTATGACCAGAATATTTTATAGATTATTTTTGTGAAAATGGATTCCATGTCAGGCTGTGGAATCCGTCTTGTGTTTACTTTTCCGCCCGAACTCAGTACACTGCAGTACAAAAAAGCGTACAACTCTAAAATAACTTTTCTTGCATTATATCCGTGCATTTTTTGGTGAGATTTGGTTAAAACTGTGTTATTTAATTTGCAATTAAGTTCAAATCACTGCGAACTAAACAGAAAGAGAAGTTCAAATTTAACTGGCACGGTTTTGTGACCTCGTAGCTCCTCATGTTTTGCTTTTACGCATAAGCATGATACAGGGTGTCCCAATAAACATGAGAATTCAGTGACGAATTCGATATCGTCTTTTCAAATAATTCTTTCATTTAATATTGTAATACCTACAGAGAAAGCTGTTATCTGTGAGAGTTTTGTCTGCTATGTTCACATTTTATTTGTTTATGTTTTGACTGCATACGGTTGTACTTAGTAAAACAAGAAAATTGCAGTATACAAACATTGTCCGTCTTCACTGTTCATCTTGAGAAGACGTGGACACATTTTTACAGTCTTTTACCCTTTCATAAAATAAATTCTAGCAGACATAATAATATTATGGCTTTTGAAATTAGGTATTACAATGCTAATTCATAACAAAGGCGATATCGAATTCGTCACTGAATTCCCATGTTTTTTGGGACACCCTGTACAATCAAATATACTTGGCTACATATCAAAGACCTTCAAAGTGTTTTCCCCTTACAGCTCTTTACTAAAAGAAGTAATGATTGAAAACATGTAATATTTCAAAATTACGTTTAATATACTTTTGTTTGACGTAAAATTATGTCAGTATTGTAAAATATATGTCATTGGGGATCAAATACATGTCATTGGTGTTCAAATACATGTAATCGGTGATCAAATACATGTAATCGGTGATCAAATACATGTTATTGGTGATAAAATACATGTCATTGGTGATCAAATATATGTCATTGGTGATCAAATACATGTCATTGGTGATCAAATACAAGTCATTGGTGATCAAATACATGTCATTGGTGATCAAATATATGTCATTGGTGATCAAATATATAATAATATTGAAAATAAATGAAACCTTTTTTCACAGCCTAATGTCTATGTGGAAACAATAATTCTGTTTTATGATAAACAATGAACTTACATCTGGTTAAAATTTTCCTGAAAAACTCGTTTTATACAGTTAAACCATATATATTAAATACATCGAAAGAATTCATCAAATGTCGCATTCTTCACTTTCTGAATGTTGCAGATATTTAGTTTTTTAATTAAATGATTATATGAAGTTCTTTAAAACTGTTCCTGCATATTCATGGCTATTAATTTATTTTCGCAAATACTGAGATTTACGTAGAATAGTATAAAAACCATTGGAAAATTGTCAAGACGACATTTGATAAATACAAATATATCGTTAAACACAATTACCACTAATGAAGTTTGAAAAGAGAAATTGTGGTTTCGCCCAGAAGAGAAAGCAATTTTAAACACGAAAAATCTGCCAATTCAATTCTGGAAAATGTTCAAGCAATACTATAGCTAGATGCAGACAGCGATAGGAAACAATGGATCTAGGTAATTACAGTGGTACCCATATTTGCTGTAAAACAACGTCAAATACAAATAAAATTGTTCAAATGTCGTCTTCCTTTCCATTTTTGTATATACAGCTCATTTTAATTCCTACGAAAGGTTACTGAAAGTGTTACACACTGTTATCAATCTCCTTTATAACTGTACAAATAAATAATTAAAAAAATGTTTTTGAAAGATAACGATAATTGAATATTGATGTTGATAGATAATGTATGTAATTAGTTCACAGCTATCTATCGGAATATAACAAGGTTTAATTTAATATTTTAAACTTCAACCTTCAACGTCAAGCAATTTTTCTCTGTTTTGTTAATAAATTATCAATTGTTTATACGAAATTTCTATTAATTTATTTCTTTAAAAGACATTAATTTCGTTTTTAAAATAGGACCTATCAGAAGTTTTCATTTGTAAAATAAAATTCTGAAATGGATTTGTAAATTCAATTTTTGATTTGAATGCGTTTCTAATTTTATAAAAATAAATTATATTGAAATCATATTCGAAAACCGTTCAAAAAGTTGTTCAAAATTGAAACTGAGGCAGCATGAAACTATAGCTGACCAGAACTAGTAAAAAGCTGTTTGTTTTGACTGCATTTCAGCCTTGAGTTGTTTATTACTCCACATTTTTTCAAATTATTTGCGAATCAAATTTAAGATCAAATGAATTGAGTTTGTGCCACAAACTCAAATTTTATAATTCCTATTTCTTTGCAATCTGATGGTGTAAGCCTTTGATAAGTGCTAAGACAATACTTTGCAAAGATAAGATGGGATTAGAAAATCAGAGTTTGTGGCAAAGACTCAATTCCTTACCAAGAAAATAAGTTTATTTTTCTGTTTCAA
Organism: Eurytemora carolleeae; assembly: GCF_000591075.1. NCBI lineage: Eukaryota > Metazoa > Arthropoda > Copepoda > Calanoida > Temoridae > Eurytemora > Eurytemora carolleeae. The sequence goes on along the minus strand of NW_019396119.1, from coordinate 31,985 downwards.
TATTTGTGATTAGAAATAAATGAAAAAAAAAATCATTTTTTATTTCAGATTTTCACTATTCAATATTTTAAATAAAACGACATTTTTCCAATTATTTTGTCCCAACTTATATTTACCTACATACACTTAAAGGGACTGTGAGCGTAATTTCAAGTGACCCCCCACTGGAAAGATGACAATGCCCGCTTCACAACGGTACATTTAAAAGTTTTGTCTGATCAAGTATGACTTAGATGTCAATGTTGATAATTTTGAAAAATTCGAATTTTCAATGGTGGTTTTTCTACAAAAGTGCCTTCCGAATTTCTATAGCAGGAAAATATAAAGAAGTCATTAGAATTCTACACTTTTAATCCTAGAAACTTTACATTATTGACTGCAAGGTTATCATTTAGAATCGGGCATTGACATCTTTGAAATGAGGGCAATTGGTATGAGCCAAAATAATGTTTTTACTTTATTGAAAAGATTCAAGCCTTCTCTTGATTAAATATTTTAAAATTTATTTAATATCTTAAAAGTTCTTTTAAACCTTTCTGAGCTTCTTCATATTTTAAAAAGTTTTTTTTTATTTATAGCTGAAGAATGAAAACATATCTCCCCATCTTGTCCTCAGTGGTTTTATCCTCAATGTCTGCTACAGCAAGCCCCCGTGCCTCTGGAGCATCTGGTAACGTGCTAGCGTCTGGATACGGTTCAGACCTAGTGTTTTATTCCCTCACAGATGGAGTTTTGTCCAGGGAGGGATCCCAGATCGTAGATCCTAACCTAACATGGATGGAGCAGGAGGGAGAATCATTCTTTGCCACTCATGAAACAAATGATTTTGAAGGAGAGTCCGGTGGCGCGATCAGTCGATGGGAGATGGAAAGCGGACAGTTGGTGAGAAGAGAACATGTTAGTTTGCAAAGTAATGGACCTGCTCACTTTATACTTGATCTTGATCATAACCTAGCAATTACAGCTAATTATGGTGGTGGCTCTGTAACAGTTGTTACTCTAGAAGATGGACAACTGGGTGCAGTGATTCAGAAGATAGAATATGAGGCCTGCCGAGACAATTCACACCCACATCAAATAGTACGCAAGGGAGATTTAGTTTGGGTGGTGGATTTGGGATGTGACAGTATCTATCATTATAGAATAAATGGAAACCAGCTGGAGAGGACAGGAGAGACTGTGGTAGAGGATGGAGCGGGTCCTCGACATATGGTTCTTCATCCCACGGACAACTTGGCGTTCTTAGCCTGGGAGCTGAAGAGCGCTGTTGAAGTTTACGCTTATGATGGGGAAACTGGGGATCTGCTACTGTTACAAAAGCTACCCTTCTCCTCTACTGATTCTGATGTTGGAGCAGAGATTTTGGTCGGTCCTACTACTCCTAAAGGACCAACAGTGTATGCTACAAGCAGAGGAAGTGGTATAGTTGCAGTTTATCAGCTGGATAGTACCGGAGCATATGAGTTGACCCAAGAGTTTAACCTAGAGGGATCCTGGCCCAGATCTATAGCCATCAAAGAAGACATAATGCTAGCAATAGATAAAGTTGGAGGGACAATACAGGTGGTTTACATCGGTCAAAGTGGGCCAATGGAAGGAAAGCTTTCCGCTGGACCAGTTCTGGAGGCATTTTCTGGAGTAGCTTATGTCATGTTCTATGATTAGAAATATAATTAGTCTAATCAGTTCTTTTTAGTATTTTCACCATTAAATAGTTTCGCAAAATTTTCTTTCTTGTTTTAATGCATGCAATAAACATGCTCTAATAATAATTGGAAATAAGTGATGGCTTTCCAATCCTCTTAAATTAGTATGGCACTTTTTGTAAATTCTGTAAATACAGTTGCCTCTTGATCCTATGTGTATTGGGATCATAGCTTTACAATTGACAATTAGTTACATAAAAGAAATATAAATAGAAACTTTTCTAACATTCTGATCGAAACATTGAAAATTTGCCATGGAAAAAGTCTCCGAAAAATATGAATTGATTCTCAAATATATTTTTCAGCCTACAGTAAAATTGTTTAGTTTCCTTCTATATCTGTAAATCATTCAGTGAAATCTTTCAATCAGTAAAATAATTCTTTTCGTAAAACTGTTTGTTCAGCTGAACAAAATTTATTTGTTCAGCTACAATGTTATTGCAGTAAAATCGTCCGTTATGACAAAGGTCAGGTTGGGTTGGGGTAGGGTGGGGGGTACATTTCCAATGCAATGTTTAGTTTGTTGAATATTCAAGTTCTTAAACTAACGATTATAAAATGGTTTGTTCAAGATTGTGTGAAATAAAATGTTAACGATTGTTAATTATTTTCGTTAATTTAAAAAACAATAGTTTTATTCCTCTGAACGATCCAATTATTTATTCATAACAGCATTTAAGAAAACTGTCTTTCATTTTGAAATATTTTTTAATCCCTTGGACACAACGATAGGACTTCATTGAACACAAACACGGTAACAAAATTGATTAAAGTTGAGTTTTGGGTTTTTCTAAAAATATGGTTCTTACAGGAGTCACGGAAGTTCGTAGTAAGATTTTGACTCCACAGGAGACCACCGGAGGGAATTCTTTTTCACTGGAGGGGTTTGAAAAAATGCTTTTTACAATTCAAAACTTTACGCAGGGTGATATTTACATTCCACTGGAGGGGTTCAGATGTCCTTCCTGGGGGGTTATAATTCCACTGGAGGGATTCAGTTATCCTTCCTGTGGAATTATAAACCCCTAGGAAGGATATCTGAATCCCTCCAGTGGAATTATAAACCCCTAGGAAGGATAACTGAATTCCTCCAGTGGAATTATAACCCCCCAGGAAGGACATCAGAATCCCTCCAGTGGAATGTAAATCACCCTGCGTAAAGTTTTAAATTGTAAAAAGCATTTTTTCAAACCCCTCCAGTGAAAATAAAATCCCTCCGGTGGTCTCCAGTAGAATCGAAATCTTACTACGATCTTCTTTGAGTCTTCTTACAGGGACTGTTAGGGTACTTTCAAGTGAGCCTCCATTTAAACCAAGCAATTTATGATCGACAACATTTCCTTAGGAATTTCAGAATTTAACACTTTTAATTCTGGAAAAACGACAATATCTTCCCCATTATCGATAAGATAAAGGTTTCAAGGATACTGTTGTGAATCTGGCAATGTAATCTTTGCACGTAGGATTACTGGACATTACACTCACAGTCCCTTGAATAAAGGGAAAAATATTTAGAAAGGCTTTTACTGGACGAAGGTGCGCGAAGCGTACTAAATTTCCTTTTTTTATATTTGTGTTTAAATATATGTAAAGTTGTTGCATGCTGATCTCTATAATTTATTATTTTCGCATCATTTGGCTTTAATCAGAGTGAAAGTTTTTCAGTCTCGTGTGTACAAAATTCAAAATTCTAAATAAAAAAATCTTGATTTTTTTTTATGAATTCATGATATCTATATCATAAAATAAGACATTCGTGAGTATGTTCCCTATAACTGGCCAAACGGCTGGACCAAAGGTCTGATTTTTTTAATGAACCTATGGTTAACCTGGGGGTAACATAGGATAAAAAGATTCTGAAGTTTGTATTTTTCAAAAATCAAAAGTAAAAAAAAACGTTTTTAAAACCTTATTGGGTACACCGCACCATTTTGCTAATTTTATGTTATATCTAGTTTTTTTTTTGATTTATTATTTCATGAAAGACCAGATGATCTAACACTCGATCTAGACCTATTTATGAATATATTTGCTTGTCATAGCTGGCGAACCGTTTGGGCCCAAATTTTTGTTGGAACCTCATATTTGGCCCAGGGAAGGTTTAAAGATATCGGAATTTAAAAAAGTTGCCAAGAAAGAATTTAAATTTTTAAAAATCCACAAAAAACGATATATTAGCATCAATTAAAAGTTAAAATCGAAGCCTAGCACGATAAAAAACATTTATAATTTCTTAAATATTAATTATATCTATCGCCGCAACAAAAGTATGATATATTTCACTGAATGTATATCTGTTAAATGTTGAAACGAGGACGATTTTATTATTGATTATGTTATGATATTCAGAAAGCGTAATAATGAAATATATACGCGTTCAAGGCCAAGGTTTAGTGAATATGCCTCTCAACGCAAATAATTGCGTTCAGCTCCATGACGATCTGCGTACACTGGGAGATCAGAGAAATCAGAGCAGTTGATTACCAACGATCCAACACGACGCATCTTTTATTAAATACTCCAATCATTCGTCCTGGATTGTCCTAACCTAGCCCATCCCATCCGGGCCCCGATCTATTAACCAACTGGTATAAAATATAATGTCACCGTTTGTTTTCTAAACAATTTCCAAATAAAATAAACTATTCTTAAAATCAAAATGTGGAGAACCTACATTGCCCTTCTAGGAACTACATTTATAAATTATTTAGCTTTTTATTTTTAACGAGTTAACAAATTCTTTAAAATATACTTTTAAAATACAGGGTTAGTCATGACCTTTAGAAAGATTGATTTTCGGCATTTTGCAGGGGTTATCGAAATAAGGCGAAAAATAAAAAAGAAAGAATGAAACTTTATTCTTTTTGGCCCTTGCATATAAATATGTTTGTGAGTTAGTGAAGTTTTACGAATTCTTTTGAATTAAAAAATGTCGATTTTTATTTTCTAAATTGATATTAAATATTGTTAAGACTCACTGTATTTAATTAACATTATATACAATGATACAAATTTTATTTTTAATAATAAAAATCGAAAAAATTTTAGATTAATTTTATCTCTAAGTAACAGTGCTTAATTAACAGCACAAACAATATATTGCTAATAAAAAATCTAAAACTCTCTAAGACATAAAAGTATTTAATTACTAGCACAGACAATTACAAATTGCATTTTAGGTTAATAATAATATGATAATATTATATATTTTTCTAAAAAATCTTTGAAATTTTATATTTTTTTTCTCTAAGACGTAAAAGTATTTAATTAACAGCACAGAAATTACAAATTGATTTGATTTATAAAAAATATAGAAAATCTTTGAAATTATTAAAAATAAATGTTTGAATTTGTCCAGTCAGCTTGAGCTTAATAGCTACTGTAATCTGTTCTGAAAAAGAAAATGGAAACGGACTAACTAAAGAAAAAACAACTGATGGAAGCGGATTAACTAACCCCAACAAAGTTGATGTGTAAGTACTCAAAGGAATTGAGTCTTTGCCACAAACTCTGATTTTCTAATCACTATATCGTTGCAACCCCATTTAATAATTCAATTGCTATGAATTCTGTTAGATTAAATAATCTTAAGTTTCAAATATCAGGTTGCACAGATATAGGAATGAGAAAATTTGCGACAATGACCCAATTCGTTAAAAATAAAAAATATTTAAAAAAAATTAATTTATTAATTACGCAAAAAAGTTTCTAATCAAAATTAAATAAACTTAGCGAGATTCGTTTAGATAGATAGAGAGATAGATAGATAGATAGGTAGATAGATAGATAGATAGATAGATAGATAGATAGATAGATTGATAGATAGATAGATAGATAGGGAGGCATTTTCATTATGACTTATTTTTACATTTTTAAGATTTTTTTTTCATCAAAATCCAGTTCTTTGAAGATATTTATTATTAAGAAGTACAAAATACTCTACTAAAGTCTAAATCCAATAATAGATTTTTAAATATTTCTTACTTTTTCTTCTTTTACTAAACTAAGTTTTAAGGGAGCTTCGCACCCCCGGTCCTATAAATAATTTTAGTTTTGAACTGTTGCTCTGAAAGTCGGCCATTTTTAATCATTCCCAAATTTTGACGGATATTTTATTCGAATCGGCGCATGTTCAAAAAAATTTCAATTCAGCCATGTTGACGTTTATTGGATACAAACAGACAAACAAACAAAGTATATATTTATATGCGTTTGGAAAATCTTTTAAAATTAAAATACAATCGCAAAAAAAACAATCTATTTTATTTTGTTTTTTTTGTCACTCTATATTACTAAAATTTGCAAAAAAAGTAAAAATAAATACAATAAAGAAAAAAGAGTAAAAAGTACGCTTTCAAATGATTGTTCTCCTATTTGAAAATGTTTAAAATACACAATTTTTGAAAATCGAATTTGGAAAATAAAACTTATTCAAAAAAATCGATTTTTGAGGAAAACAATTTGACTTTTTAAGAAATGAATTTTGAATTCATCATAACTAGACCTATCTTATATCATCCTATCAAAAATATTTCCAATAACGCCGGAAAACTCTGTATTTTCTATGAAATATTATTTTAAAAAAAACAAAGGGTTGAAGTAATTTAAAAACCCCTAAAATGGTTTAAAAACAGCAACTTTTTTAAAGACATACTAATTTCATAATTATTTTTTTGTCAGAGGTCGACTATTTTATAACAGCTACTCATCGTTCTACAACTTCCTACAGAAGGTGAAGATTGTATCCTACGACACCTTCTCCACCTACCTCACCTTGCCCAGGAAGGATTATGGCGTTTACTTCAACAGCTCGACGGGGGCGTATTCAGATCTCCAGACTTTTGTAGGAGCAGCTTTGCTCTTCGGTGCAGGTATCCGACATGCTAGATTAATGATTAATGACCATAATGTACATAATAAGTACTGCAAAACTGTAGAAAAGGAATTCGCTAACACTTTGGCATTTTTTTGCGGAATTTTGTATTAATCAATTCCGCAAAAAATGTGGAATTTTCGCGAACAATAAATAAAAAAATTTGCAAACAAATATTGGCTGGCTCATGGGCGGCTGGCTGGATTTGGGTACATGTACAATGTACAAAACAGACAGAAATATATACATGTACAATGTACATAACAGACAGAAATATATATATGTACAATGTACATTACAGACAGAAATATATATATATATGTACAATGTACATAACAGAAAGAAATATATATATATATGTACAATGTACATAACAGACAGAAATATATATTTATGTACAATGTACATAACAGACAGAAATATATATGTATGTATTGGTAGATCAAGTTCACCAAACATTTATTTAATTAAAGGAAGAGAATTATAAAATAATAAAACTTCGAATGCTGAGCATTTCCACCTGGAAAACATTTTTTTTGCGCAATCAATTGTTGCAGTTGCAAAACTATAGTTGTGCGCGGTATTTGTTTCGCGAAATATTTTTCGCTTGCCTCCGCAAAATTGATTTTTTGCGAAAAAACGAAATTTCGCAAAATTTCTCTCTACTACAGAGAGATATGTGTTTCTACTCCCTTTCAAGAAATAAACATAAATATATAATTCTGCTTAGATTTGACAATTTTATTTATCTATATATCTATCTCTCTTAGGAGCTGCTATTATTGGCTATCTTCCTTCCAAGATTCTCGAACTGTCAGGGAGGGAGGATGTGGATTTGTATGATGAATATGATACCCTAGGATACAGGTCTAGTTTATATCTAGTTGTAAACTCAGGTTTATTTAAACATGTTTCAACCGAAAGTGCATTTTTTATAGAAAAAAGTTTCTTACGCGGAACATACCCCCTGATAAAATTTTACGAACAAATTTACGCTCTTACTTAGAAATTATACAGTGAACAATCGTCTTATTTTTATCGAATGAATCCTAAATATTTTCTCTATAATACTGCACTCTCGTTTTAAATATGTTACCTAGGCGGTCTCTCCCTTTAAATGTTCAAAATCATGAAAATATTTTAAATTTTAGATTAAGCAATGACGAGGGGTTCTACGAGGACAGTTATGATTACTATAGTTCAGCCAGTAACCCGGTTCCATCCAAGAAGAAAGCGAACATGAAGAAGAACAAGGAGAAAATAGAGAAGATGGAGAAGATGATGAAGAAGGAGAAGAAGAGCTTGAAGAAGAACCGGAGGAAGGATGAGGAAGAAGAGGGAATGAGTGTGTAAGATATTTTCTTATAATCTGAAACCTAAAACCTGAAATTTGGTTCCTTATTTTCGAATTATCATTTGCATTGCTAAAAGAACCAATAAAATATTAGGGATATAACCATATAACACATGAACGTGATTGAGAAATGTTTGCGGTGTTTTGAACAAAATAATAGGTTTTTATTTTCTTACAGTACTCAAGACCGCAATTACGTATTAATCTGTTTCACACTGAAACCGCTAATTTTTGAAAAGGATGATTTCAAATGATCCTCAATTTAGAGAGCTGAGTCTAAAACTAAAGAACGAAGAATTCAGACTTATATTTTAATCTTCAGCTTAAATGCCACTTCTGATTTAACTGACTTAACAGTGTCGGAATTTTATGAATTTGAGCTGCGTCTTAAATCCGCCAAAAACCGGTTTCAATTGAGCGCCGGCTTAAATCTTGAAGCAATAAATACGATTTTAAGTGAAATCAACCATATTTGAGCCGCGGCTTAAATTTAAGCCGCGGCTCAAATTCTTTAAATTCGAATTCAGAACAGCTGATGTTGAGTAATCTCTGTCGATTCGTAATTCTCGTAATTCTGATTGGTTAAAATTTTTCCCGGAAAATTTAAGTTTCCCTTAAGGTTTAAATTGAGAAAGGTTAATATTTAAGTCTCAACTCATTGTTTTTCGGAACTATTAAGCTGTAACTTAATTTTCGCGCATTCTTTAGTTTTAGACTCTGCCTGCCTTATTTACAACGATACGATTAATCTGAGCTACAATATTTTTATTTTTAGTCTCCACTGAATAAATCTGCAAGTCACTTTTGTTTTGTAAATCCAATTCAAAGTTATCAGTTTTAGATAGACACACAAGAATTGCTTCATAATTATTCGTAAACGAAGCTGCGTACAGGGTGCAGTTGTGAAATGGACATATCTTTAAATAAAGGGCCCCTTGACATTACGTCGATAGTCCCTTTAATTTATGTATAGAGAGATCTAAAGATTTGTCATGTTTTAGTCTCAATCGTTTCCACAAATTGGTCAATGCTTTGCCTAAACTTATTTCAACCGCAAAAAACAACTACAGAAGGTAACATGCATGGATACGCATGTTTTCCAAACCAAATATTTCTACCGACCTTTGTTTTCCAAACCAAATATTTCTTCCGACCTTTGTTTTCCAAACCAAATATTTCTACTAACCTTTGTTTTACAAACCAAATATTTCTTCCGACCTTTGTTTTACCAACCAAATATTTCTACTAACCTTTGTTTTTCAAACCAAATATTTCTACTAACCTTTGTTTTACAAACCAAATATTTCTACTAACCTTTGTTTTACAAACCAAATATTTCTACTAACCTTTGTTTTACAAACCAAATATTTCTACTAACCTTTGTTTTTCAAACCAAGTATTTCTAATAACCTTTTTTTACAAACCAAATATTGCTACTAACCTTTACCTTAAAAACGATTTTTTAATATCCCAGACACAGCTTAGTGATCTAAAAATTATCAAAATTCAAAATTATGAAACCAGGCCGAATTTGAAGTTTTATATAGAATATAATATAATATAGAATAAAATATAATAGAAAAGAATAATATACAATAGAATAGAATAGAATAGAAAATAATAGAATAGAATATAATAAAACATATCTTAAGATTTTCAAAGTTCATCTAAAAACTTTGTTTCCAGTTTCTGAAATATGCTTGAAGTCTAAACCAAAATTAAGAACAGAGACAGTTTTACATTGGACACCTATACATTGGACATTATACAATATAGATAGAAAAATCAGAAATAAGAAACTATGGCTACCATACAATAAAGTTACGATTGGATTCAAATTCGGCAATTTATTAGAATAACAATGTTCAAATTCCAATACTCCGAAAAAAGTTAAATTGATCTCCACAACTGCATATTTTGAAAAGCTGATTAGACTTTTTTTACTTTGGTTATTCTTTTTATTGGGATACTCTTTCCTGCACACTCCCTATATACAATATCAAACAAAACTATGATTAATTCTGTGTTTAGGTATAGTGATTACTGGTCGAGAAACAAACGCAGAGCAGGAGGATCAGGAGAACCTCAGAAGGTAAAATTTAATATTTTGTTTTATGAAAGGGCAAGATCGGCTAGACATGGTATTTGAGCTAAACGTTCAGTATTGTAGAACAAAACGTTAGGATTCTTTTGATACCAACGAGACATTTTTTACGGCGTACAATTTTGAAATAAGGCGTATAAGGTACTGTTTGAAATTGGACATGCCACTCTAAATGAGGGAGTGTCCCTTAAAATAAGGGGCTAGAGAGCTTTTTTTGGTTCTCTTATTATTGCATGTATTTTAGATTTTAATTATTCACTGTTATCATCGGGCATACAGGGTGTCCCACGAAACATGACAGTTGGTGAATAGTTTAAAATGTCTTCTTCCATAATTTGATAAGTTGTTTGATACTAAAGAGACTAATAACATTTTAACAAAATTGATTTCACATTAAAACATATATGAGTTAAAACATTTTTTTAAAGAAATAAACTGCATCTAATACAGTATGTGGAAGAAGACATTCGGGACTATTCACCAACTGTCATGTTTCGTGGGACACCCTGTACAACCAAACTGACAACAGAGCTTAAAACTTGTATTGATATATTTGATTTTTATCAAAAAGTATTTTTTTACTCTATTATTTGTAGGAATCTCGCAGTATTGTTGGTTCTAAGCCCTATTATGGTGAAAGTTTAAACTTTAAAAATCCGGGAGACAATGTTCCAAATCTCCGAAATGAACGAAGGCCGGGAAAAATACCCAGATTTAATTTTTATCCAGGTAAATTCATTGAAAATTCAGGATTCTTCACGCCACTTCTCTTAGTATTTGCCTCCCAACCATTAATTACACAAGTAAAAATTCATTAAAAAAATTATGGTAGAATTTCTTCGATTCGTGGACAAAAGAAAATAAAAAATCTTCTTCTTCCTGTACAGGGTGTCCCGCGAAACTTGACAGTTGGCCAATAGCTTAAAATTTCCTCTTCCGTAATTTGTTTATTTGTTTGACACCTAAGAGAATTAATAACAAATGTTACTTACAAGTCTGCCATATTATAGTAAAATTGATTTCAGAGTAAAATATACTTGAGTAAACGAGTTTTTAAAAAGAGATAAAGTGCAAAAATTCTATAACATCCAGTACTGTATATGGAAGAAGACATTCAAAACTTTTCACCAACTGTCATGTTACTTGGGACACCCTGTATTTTTTTAACGTAAATCATAGTATTACATTATTCTAAATTTAGGGCAGCCCACCAACCCGACTCCTAGGTCTCAGATTCAATCCATCTCGGCCCAGGACTGGGCGGATGTGTACGGTACAACTACCTGGCCGGGTCAGCAGACTGTACACGAGACGAAGACGACTTTAAACACGGAGTTCCCCGTCTCACAACAGTTGGACAGTTCAGTTCTCAATGATATTTATAGCAATCATGGACAACAAAATAGTTACTAAAGATTGCCTGAGAGAGGGGGGGGGGGGCGTACTTCCCTAGAGATTGAAAAATGAAATTTAAACGACAAAAGCAAGGATAATAAAACTTAATTACTTTTTTTAAGATTTTAAATTCCAAAACAATTCTCGGCCCCCCTGGGCCCTGCCCTTGAAAAGTTATAAACAATATTTTGTTTGTGTTGTGTACAATTCCACCAATTCTTATCGTAATGTGCAGAATCTCATAAGCGGAGCATGGTCCCTTTTTATTTGACAGAACAGTCCCTTTTTATTTAACAGAACAGACCGTTTTCAGTTCAATGATTTAATTAATATTTGACATATATTTGATGAAGAATTAATTTTCATAACTATCTGTCCGTCCTTGTTAAATCATAAAGCATAAAGCTAGAATTTATTCTACCATTATTAATCATCAAATAGATATTATTCTAGATCATTTAGTTCCGGTTAAATTGTGAAATTGTAAAAGTAGGGTTTGCAAAGTGATAATGTAATTATATTTAAATAATATCTAAATTATCACACTTCTATCTGTTAGTACTTATACTTTAACTTGGTTAAATCAGTATACACATGGTTAACCATATCGTATACAAATTTGATATTTTTTAGTATACAAAACCACTACACGTAATATGTTGTATGAATGATTGTTTCTGTACAAATTAATTTTATTGACACATTGGAATAGTTTTATACATTTTCATAAATAAAAAAATTAACTCTTGTAAATAGTTCTAATTGCTGATAATCTATTTGTTTCAAAGATAGATTTACAGATTTTATAGATATATTTGTACAGATAGAATATACATATAGATTATACATATTTATATAGAATAAGCAGATAAAATATCCAGACGGAAATATTAAACAGATAGATTATACGGAAATATTTAACAGATAGTATATACAGATAGATAACACAGATATATTATACAGAAAGTACATACAGATAGAATATACAGATAGGTTATTCATATAGACTATACAGATAAATATACAAATAGAATATTCAGATAGATTTATACAGATATAGAATTTCCAAATAGATTTAACATATAAATTATACAGATAGATTATACAGATAGATTATACAGGTAGAATATACAGATATATTTAACAGATAGGGTATACAGATATATTATGCAGGTAGAATATACAGATAGATTAACAGATAGATTATACAGATAGATTATACGGATACATTATACAGATAGATTATACAGATATAGATTATACAGATAGAATATCCAGATAGATTTAACAGATAGATTATACAGATAGATTATGCAGATATAGATTATACAGCTATAGATTATACAGATAGATTATACAGGTAGAATATACAGTTATATTTAACAGATAGGGTATACTGATATATTATACAAGTAGAATATACAGATAGATTAACAGATAGATTATACAGATAGATTATACAGATAGATTATACAGATAGATTATACAGATAGATTATACAGATACATTATACAGATAGATTATACAGTTATACAGATAGATTATACAGATAGAATATCCAGATAGATTTAACAGATAGATTATACAGATAGAATATCCAGATAGATTTAACAGATAGATTATACAGATATAGATTATACAGATAGAATATACAGATAGATTATACAGATAGATATTATACAGATAGATTATACTGATAGATTATACAGATACATTATACAGATAGATTTTACAGATAGATATTATACAGATTGATTATACAGACAGATTATACAGATAGATTATACAGATAGATTATACAGATATAGATTATACAGATAGAATATACAGATAGATTATACAGATAGATTATACAGATACATTATACAGATAGATTATACAGATAGATTATACAGATAGATAGATTATACAGATAGAATATACAGATAGATTATACAGATAGATATTATACAGATAGATTATACAGATAGATTATACAGATAGAATATCCAGATAGATATAACAGATAGATTATACATTATACTTTAACCAGTTAAATATTTATTTCAGAAGAATTAAATTGCTTTAGACTTCAGTTCAAACAACTTTTCGCCGCCCTACAGTTTTCTAGATTGTAAGTTCCGTATACTTAATTCACAACAATATCTTAAGCCTTTTATTGGCCAATTCACAACAGTACCTTTTTAAACTTTTATTTATCGATTCACAACAGTAATAAAATATGATCTACAAAACCTGCAAAACTTAGAGTTTCCTAAACCTGAAAAACCTAGAGCTTCCTAAACCTGCAAAACCTAGAGTTTCCTAAACCTGAAAAACCTAGAGCTTCCTAAACCTGCAAAACCTTGAGTTTCCTAAACCTGCAAAACCTAGAGTTTCAAATACCTTTTAAGCCTTTGTCCAATTCTCAATGGTACATGTTTCTAAACCAATTGATAATTTCACACAACTGATTAATCTTTATTAACAATCATTATTTATACACATGTACGTCAATAACAATTTGTATTTTGTTGTAGGAAACCTTCGTTACTGAAATATACATTTTCAAGAAGTTGTTCTCATCTATGTATGGACGGTAGAAAAGAGTGTTTCCCTAGCCTATTCACCTTTGGATTTGTCATTCTTCGAGTTACATATCCTCTGCTTCAGTTCATCCCGCTTCGAGCAATATTCCTTTTGATCGGTTCACAATATCACATAAATTTCACTAGAAGGGGATAATTCATGTATATAGCTAGATAGATACTTGAAATCGACCGAAGTTTACAGTGATATATGTATATTGATGGATATATACTTGAAATTAACCGGAGTTTACAGTGATATATGTATAAAGATAGATAGATACTTGAAATCAACCNGATACAGGATACAGGAATACATATCATTGATACAGGATACAGGAATACATATCATTGATACAGGATACAGGAATACATATCATTGATACAGGATACAGGAATACATATCATTGATACAGGATACAGGAATACATATCATTGATACAGGATACAGGAATACATATCATTGATACAGGATACAGGAATACATATCATTGATACAGGATACAGGAATACATATCATTGATACAGGATACAGGAATACATATCATTGATACAGGATACAGGAATACATATCATTGATACAGGATACAGGAATACATATCATTGATACAGGATACAGGAATACATATCATTGATACAGGATACAGGAATACATATCATTGATACAGGATACAGGAATACATATCATTGATACAGGATACAGGAATACATATCATTGATACAGGATACAGGAATACATATCATTGATACAGGATACAGGAATACATATCATTGATACAGGATACAGGAATACATATCATTGATACAGGATACAGGAATACATATCATTGATACAGGATACAGGAATACATATCATTGATACAGGATACAGGAATACATATCATTGATACAGGATACAGGAATACATATCATTGATACAGGATACAGGAATACATATCATTGATACAGGATACAGGAATACATATCATTGATACAGGATACAGGAATACATATCATTGATACAGGATACAGGAATACATATCATTGATACAGGATACAGGAATACATATCATTGATACAGGATACAGGAATACATATCATTGATACAGGATACAGGAATACATATCATTGATACAGGATACAGGAATACATATCATTGATACAGGATACAGGAATACATATCATTGATACAGGATACAGGAATACATATCATTGATACAGGATACAGGAATACATATCATTGATACAGAATACAGAAATACATATCATTGATACAGGATACAGGAAAACATATCATTGATACAGGATACAAGAATACATATCATTGATACAGAATACAGGAAAACATATCATTGATACAGGATACAAGAATACACTTCATTGATACAGGATACAAGAATACAGTTCATTGATACAGGATACAAGAATACACTTCATTGATACAGGATACAGGATTACATATCATTGATACAGGATACAGGAATACCTTCATTATACAGGATACAAGAATACACTTCATTGATACAGGATACAGGAATACATATCATTGATACAGGATACAAGAATACGCTTCATTGATACAGGATACAAGAATACATATCATTGATACAGGATACAAGAATACACTTCATTGATACAGGATACAGGAATACATATCATTGATACAGGATACAAGAATACAGTTCATTGATACAGGATACAAGAATACACTTCATTGATACAAGATACATCATACATATAATTGATACGGGATAGAGGAATACACTTCATTATACAGGATACAAGAATACACTTCATTGATACAGGATACAGGAATACACTTCATTATACAGGATACAGGAACACACTTCATTGATACAGGATACAGCTGATTGCAATGTTTTTATTCTAGATTTTTCACAGGTGATGGCGATAACAGATTATCTAAATTATGAAAATTTTTAGTTAGTTTCTAAATATAAACGTTAAAAGTATACTTTCTAAAAAATGTAGAAAAAAGTTCTTTTTAGATAACATAAAATATAGTTTTCTTAATATCAATTCAGAAAACCATAAATTTTTGATTTCTGAATAAAATTACAGAAAAGTATATATTTTTAGATATAACTACAGAAAAGTATATATTTCTAAATATAATTACAGAAAAGTATATAATTCTAAATATAATTACAGAAACTTATAGTTTTCTAAATATAATTACAGAAAAGTATAGTTTTCTAATTATGATTACAGAAAAGTATATATTTCTAAATATAATTACAGAAGAGTATAGTTTTCTATATATAATTACAGAAAAGTATATTTTCAAAATATAATTACAGGAAAGTATATATTTTTTAATATTATTACAGAAAAGTACATTTTTCTAAATATGATTACAGAAAAGTATATATTTCTAAATATAATTACAGAAAAGTAAAGTTTTCTATATATAATGACAGAAAAGTATATATTTCTAAATATGATTACAGAAAAGTAAAGTTTTCTAAATATAATTACAGAAAGTATATATTTCTAAATATAATTACAGAAAAGTATAGTTTTCTAAATTTAATTACAGAAAAGTATATATTTCTAAATATAATTACAGAAAAGTATACATTTCTAAATATAATTACAGAAAAGCATAATTTTCTAAATATAATTACAGAAAAGTAAAGTTCTAAATATAATTACAAAATAAATTTATAAAGTTGAATTTAAAAATCATGTATTTTGAATGACCCCACCTGCTGCAACCACATTTATTCCCGGGGCTGCCATAGCCTAAACAAAAAAAATAAAAGCTTGATTAAGATTTTTAATTTATAAATCTGTTAGTTTTGTACTTTTGTCATCATGTCATGTCAATAATTTCGTCATCTTTATAATCCCGTCATGTTTATAATTCTGTCAGATTTATTATTCCGTCATTTAAGGGCAGTTTAAATTGCACAATGCGACCGACAGGTTTCCCAATGCTCTAGCACCCTCGTGCGTGAAGCGATCCGACTGGCAAGCACATTTTTGGAACATCTTTATAATTCCGTCAGGTTTATAATTCCGTCAGATTTATAATTCCGTCAGATTTATAATTCCTCTTTGTTTATAAATCTGTCAGGTTTATAATTCCGTCATCTTTACAATTCCATAATGTTTATAATTCTTTCAGATTTATAATTCTGTCATCTTTATCATTTCATCAGTTTTATAATTCCGTCAGGTTTATAATTCTGTCAGATTTATAATTTCGTCAGATTTATTATTTCGTCAGGTTTAAAATTCTGCCAGATTTATAATTTTATTAGGTTTATAATTCCGTCAAATTTATAATTCCGTCAGATTTATATTTCTGCCAGATTTATAATTCTGTCAGATTTATAAATTCGTCAGATTTATAATTCCGTCAGATTAATAATTTTGTCAGGTTTATAATTCTGCCAGATTTATAATTTCATTAGGTTTATAATTCCGTCAAATTTATAATTCCGTCAGATTTATATTTCTGCCAGATTTATAATTCTGTCAGATTTATAAATCCGTCAGATTTATAATTCCGTCAGATTAATAATTTTGTCAGGTTTATAATTCTGTCAGAATTATAATTCCGTCAGGTTTATTATTCCGTCAGATTTATAATTCCGTCAGATTTATAAATCTGTCAGATTTATAATTCCGTCAGATTTANGGGGGGGGGGGGATTTGACCTGGAAAAGTGAGAATTGTTGTTGTTGTCTGAGTTCACTGGCAATCTGTAATGTTCTCTCTCTCTTTTTGTGTTCAACCTCGTTCCTCCACAGCCTTAAAGAGATAATTCACAAAATGTTTGTAATAAAGTAATTTTCAATCTTACCCTTTAAAAACATTATTTATAGATTAAAGAGAACTAGATTTTTTTCTACAGCCTTAAAGAGATAATCCACGTAATAAAGTAATTTGCAAAATTATTTAAGATTAGAGAAAATTTAGAGATAAGATTACATTAAACTTTAAGGGAAATTTAAATTTCCCGGAAAAATTTTAACCA
Organism: Eurytemora carolleeae; assembly: GCF_000591075.1. Classification (NCBI taxonomy): domain Eukaryota; kingdom Metazoa; phylum Arthropoda; class Copepoda; order Calanoida; family Temoridae; genus Eurytemora; species Eurytemora carolleeae. Next base: position 14,001 of record NW_019396119.1, on the reverse strand, counting down.
GAATTACGAGAATTACGAATTGACAGAGATCAGCTGTTCTGAGGCCGAATTTAAAGAATTTGAGCCGCGGATTAAATTGAAGACGCGGCTTAAATATTATTGGTTCCATTTAAAATTGCATTTAATGTTTCAAGGTTTAAGCCGGCGCTCAATTGAAACCGGTTTTTGGCGGATTTGAGACGCAGCTCAAATTCATTAAATTCGGACTCAGAAAATATTATACTGGAGAAAACTGAACAAAGGAACTATGATTTCTTTCAACGAAATATATCTTTGTAAGCCCAATATCCTTGCAACCTGAGTGCAAATCTAGATAATTCAAGCTTAGAATATTTAATCTAACAGAATTTATAGTTTTAAAAATCAAAAGTCTACGACATTGGTTGGCAAAGGTTTAGAAAAGAAAGTTTTGCGCTAGAACTTTGTTCCTTTAACTCAGTATCATTTTATATTAGCAATAATACTCTTTAAAGGGAGAGACCGGAGCAATGTAAGGTAGTTTAACTGAGAATGTAGTATTGTGGAGAATTTTTTTTAGGATTTATTTGAGAAATATAGAACGTTTTAATGATGAATTATTACTGAGTGTGAGCGCAAAGCCGACTTTTAAAATCATCCATAAAATATCGCATATTATAGGTGTTAATCGATCTCTGTAACTCTCTTATCTCTGGTGCTTACTGTGTAAATACCTGTTTTTGTAGTAGCTAGCAAAGCTGTTTACAACTATGGGTATAGGTAGAGTCAAGATAAATACGCCGGACAGTGCACAGAATCCACCTGTACAAATGAATTAAGTTTTTGCAAAAAATAAAAATATAATTATCTAAAAAACTTTTTTTTAAACCTGATTGTGTTATATTTCAAAGTTATATCATTCGATTTAATAGAATTCATTCATTTTAAAACTTTGAGTTGAAAAGATATAGGGATAAGAAATTTAAAGTTTTTGACCTACATTTTTCTAGTCTTGGCTAAACTAGACATGACACTTGAAGATTCACCGACAAAGGGTCAAACGACCCAGGGTCAAACGACAAAGGGTCAAACGACACAGGGTCAAACGACACAGGGTCAAACGACAAGGGGTCAAAAACGCGACAAAGGGTCAAACAACACAGGGTCAAACGACAAAGAGTAAAAAAATGCGACAAAAGGGCAATTTTTTTTTAATTTTGACGGTTAGTCTTTTTTTATTATTATTTAAGGTTAGGTTAGGTACATTCTGGGCCGAGTGCTGCGCCTAGAACAGGCTGGGGAGCCGAGCGCTGCGGCCACGGGTTAGGTTAGTTAAGACACTTTCTGGCCCGAGCGCAGCGGCTAGGACAGGCTAGGGGGCCGAGCGCTATGGCCACATGGTCAATTATATCCATTTATTTATTTTTATTTAGGGTTAGGTTAGGTTAAGACACTTTCTGGGCCGAGCGCTGCGGCTAGGACAGGCTAGGGGGCCGAGCGCTATGGCCTCATGGTCATTTATATCCGTTTATTTATTATTATTAAGGGTTAGGTTAGGTTAAGACACTTTCTGGGCCGAGCGCTGCGGCTAGGACAGGCCAGGGGGCCGAGCGCTGCGGCCACGGGTTAGGTTAGTTAAGACACTTTCTGGGCCGAGCGCTGCGGCTAGGACAGGCTAAGGGGCCGAGCGCTGTGGCAACATGGTCAATTATATTGCCAACCCGACCATTATGGAAGCCAGAATCAGACTAACGTTTTAAATCTTCAAAAAAGTTTGGCGGATTTTTGTGATTAAAATTGCGAGTTTCCTATGATTCAAATCAAAAAATATTTTTATCATTTTGACCTTTTGTCGTTTGAGCCTTTGTCGCACTTTTGACCCTTTGTCGTTTGACCCAGTGTCGTTTGACCCTGTGTCGTTTGACCCTGTGTCGTTTGACCCTTTGTCGTTTGACCCTGGGTCGTTTGACCCTTTGTCGGTGAATCCACTTAAAGGTCGGTTTGATTTTTGAATTTTAATATTCTGATTCTAGAAACAATAATTATTAAAACCCCTTAGTCCTGAAATTCATAAAATGTGGTCTGCCTTTGTCACCATTGAAAGCTACCAGAGATATGTAGAATTTTGATCAAATTTTGACTTGACAAAAATTGTCCTAAGCAATGTTCAAGTTCTTCATGTTTTTTTTAAACTCAATTTGATCTCGAAATCCACTGTGAGGACTTTCAATTAATGATTAAACTAATCTGCAGATTAACAAAAGTTTGAGTTTAAGCATTGATCTCGATATACACGATACAAGAGTTCTCAGCTCTACTTATGATTTATTAACAATTTAAAATTTATTTGAATTGCATGCTTTCTACATTTTACTTTCTTATTGTTGCTTTAAGAAAAAGGCTTGAATTTACCGTGGTAGGCGATTACATCAATATGATGAAGACGACTTTTTCAGGTTTGATTATTAACAAGCTTTTTTCAAAATACAAGTTTACAAGTAATTTAAGAGAAGCTTTTTAAATTGACAGCTTCTCTTGGCTTTTATGTTTATATCTGTATCCATGCTGTTTAAATCCTTAATATAAATCAAAATTAAAATGGAAAATCATCTTCATTGTAATGATTAATCGCCTTCCACTGCAATTTTTTTTCTTCATTTTGAAATGTGATGGGATTTTTTTCTGAAATAAAATTGGATACTTTTGATTCTCTGGATGTTTGAAATACGAAATAAAAGTTACCAATGTTAAACTGCTTCGAAAACTTCACGTTAAAAGCCAGAAAGATGAGGAACTTATTTGTCGCTTTGTCTTCACTTTTAAACCGGCCATTTTCGACTATTTGATCTGGTTTCTTAGGATAAAATATCTAAAGTTTACACCATCAGGTTTAGCAGATTAGAGTTTCTTTCATTTATAAGTTACCACAGTTCATATATGTTTACCTATAAGTTTTCCTAATAGTGTTTTCGGATTAAGATCATATCCTACAGTTGTAATAGTCATCAGACCCCACCTACAATATAAATCCATATAAAGTAGTAATCTCTGTTTTTGTGTTTGTTTGGTTGTTGTTTTACTAATTTCTTTCTTTCTTTAATTTTTATTGTAAATCTTGTTTTAAAAATTCTTTTGCGCATTTAAATCCAGTCAACGCGTCGTGAACTTTAATATCCAATCCTGCGCAATAAGGTGACCGCGCGAATTGCGTAGCTATGTAGCTCTTTAGTTAAATTCCAATCAATCTTTATATTCCGAATTATCATCATTCGTAGTTGCACCCCTCAGAGAAGAAAAGACAATACTTTTGTTCATAACAGAAAAGAAGAATTTATAAGAACAAAATTATTTGCGTGAAGTCATGTTGAAAATGTTGATGTATCCCGAAGTTTGGCTGGTACAGATCATTCATTTCCTTTTCTTCGTTATAATACTTGTAATCGTATCAGTTCTGTGTTTCATTCTTTTCTGCTGTTTCGTAAATGCTGCGTATTTTCTCCTGGACGCGGCATTCAGCTGCGCGACAGCTGTTGTACAATATGTACAAGGTACACCATCACAGAAGCACAAAGTCAAATCGAACCAAAGTATCGATATTTAATACTGTGTAATGTACAAATTTTATTTGATGTAAAATGTAATAGTAGCAAATTAGTAAAAATAAATATTATATAACATTAGTGTGGTGAAATAGTTTTTACTATTATTTTGTTGCATACCTGATTTACAACGGTACCAGACTTTGAACCTTTATATGAGCTATTATAAGAAAGATATCCTCGTTTTTCTATCTTAAAACAAGTTGAATATAATTGATTTTCTTTTCCCTGTCGTATTAATCCGGCAATCGACAAATCAGTAAGATGCTTATATACTAAGGGACGAAAGATACTGTTATGAATTCTACATGCCTCTCTCTGAATGAAATATTGCACGAAATTACGTTCTTTTACAGTCATTAAGGTATCATCGAATCAAAGAAAATAAATGCACTTTTTACAAAAAAAAAAGATTTGAAAAATAAATGCAGCGATGAAAAAAATCAAGTTTGAAAAGAAAAAAAATTGGAAGACAGAGAAAGCAAGACATTTCAAAATATTTTTTTTTGGAAAAAATTAAAAAATAATTTTGATTTAAGCTAAACTTAATGATTTTAAGATATTAAAAGTTTATTGATGATTATATCAATACAACGAAGACGATTCTTTATTACAAATTTTCTTTTATCCATTACAAGCATTTCTTAAATTATAAGTTAAAAGTAAACAAAGAGAAGCTGTCAATAAACAGCTTCTATTTGTTAAAATGTTTAAATGTTTCTAATGTTTAAAAGCTTGGAAGAAATAGAAAGTCCTCAGAGGTTTTTTCAGGGGGGGGGCGCTCAGTTCCCCCATCCTGGAATAGTGAAATCTATAGTTTTAGGTTTTTTTGGACCTCCACGCGCTCTGAACCCCTAGACAAATGCCTAATTACACCCCTGAAAGTTGTCTTCATTGTATTGATTTAAACGACGACGATTAGTTTATAAAGAAAGAAACCATTTAAAAAAAACGCGCCTTATCTTTTGTGGGTAAGCCTGTAAAATAAAACAGTGTTTCATCAATTATCTCTATTGATAATATAGACGATATTTACCAAAAGCTTTCTATGAATGTCCACGAGTAGCAAGGATGGTTAACGACCACCGTCCAACGTACTGAGGTAAAGTTAGCCACCCAACCAACACAGTTCAATCCTAGAATTATTTTATTTTATTGTAAGAAGACCCTCTCTTACTTTTTTATGTTAAAGGGACCGTAAACGTAATTTCAAGTGATAGCATGTTCTATGCACAATGCTACACTTTATTTTATCCGACAAAACACTTGAAATGGTTGATACCAATACAGCAAGCTGAGGTCTAACTTAAAGAATTTAAACTGCGTCGCTGAACCGCCAAAAACCGGTTTCAATTGAGCGCCGGCTCAAATCTCGCAACACTGGACGCAAGCCTGTTTGAGCCGCGACTCAAATTTGAAACGCGGCTCGAATTATTCAAATTCGGCCTCTGTTTTGATTTTATTTAAACATTATAATTTACCTTTTGTGAATCACAAAAAAGTTTTTTCATTCAAATTTTCAACAAACAATCTTGGACATGGACTAAATGCGATTTTCGTGATCATACTTTTTAGAAATCGTTCCAATTCGTTCCGTTCGTTCTCGTGAAAGAACGATTGTTCACAAGGAACGACGCTCAGCCCTAGAAATAGTTCATATTAAGTTTCACTCAATACCCTAAAATCCATTTTCTGATACTCAAATATTTTTCAGTCGTCGTCGATCAGACAAAAATATAAAGAGTACCTTTTTTAATCGGACATGCAAATAAGATGTAAACTGTATGTATGCAACAGAAATTAAGAAATAGTTTTTGGAAAGACGACATTGATTTCCATTTTTGCCATGTCTGTCTTCTTTGAAGACGACATTGTATACTTTCTTACCATGACTGTTTTCTTTCTCTGCGAAATACACAAGGCTGGCGTAGGTGAGGATTGCTACTGCTACAAGAACCAGGAGGAGACCCAGTTCTTGATACGCCTGAGTTTAGGATTTATAAATATAGTTGAACCAGCTAAACCAGTTCAACTAAATCTCTTATTTTGATAGTTCATTAATCTGAACATTTCCTTCTATCATCCATGTTTCCTTATAATAAAATCTTACCAAATCTTATCACTACAGTGATAACCAGAAAACAATGGAATTTAATTACAACATTATTGCAATACGTCTGTATATTTGATGTCGTTACAAAGCAAAACAGTTTTACTAAAATGGGACTGTTTACACTGCACTGAAATTGCTGTGTCTTGCATGCACATTGGATTTTTAAAAATTAAAACTTTATTCTAAAAGTCGTCTTTTATTTTAGAGTTTTTTGGTTATTACTGTATGTCTAATGACATCACTTGTTATTTTTTTTGCTGCAAGTTATAAAATATGCATAAGAAAACCATATCTAAGATAAACCCATATTAAACCTTCAAGTTAATATATTTAAATCATTTTATGTCGTCGTTAAAGCCTTATTCGTTTTGGGAACCACTGTACACTGTACAACTTTTCTTGAAAAATATATAAAATCTAAGAGATAAAAAGTCGTCTTCCTTGTCCAAATGAACACCGATAACGTCATGCTAAATTGGGTTTAAATTCCGTTGCGACCAGAAGTCCCTGAAGCTGAAACTGAAGAGATTTGTGGTACAATTGTCAAATTTCTAACGTAGTTAAAAAGATGGTTAAAGTTAACCATGTTAGAAAAATCTGTAGTCTTCGATCAGTTTACCATGGTTAGAATCTGATTTAAGCATGGTTAAAAAGTTTCGGCTTCTGTTGTACTTGATAATCTTAATTCTAACCTGTTGTAGTGTATAGAAAAGGGACTGTAAACCAGCAAAATGACGAACTGGAATTCAAACATAGATATAATAAATATTTATTAAATTATTAAAGAGACTGTACGGCGTACCCGCGTAATTTCAAGTGACCCTCCATATAGTCCATATGGTAATGCCAGATTCATAATGGTACCTATAAAAATGTCTCTTATCAAGTACAGGGTGTCCCATATCATATTAGATCGTTTACAGCACTAAATTGAGATTTTAGGGATTACAAAGAAAATGCAAAAAGAATGAATCATCTAAAAAATGCATAAGGCTAATATAAGATTTCTTGCAGAAAATACTAGGTTTTTCAAATATTATTTACTATTTAGGCATTATAAGCTTGGAGATAATCCAATATAATATGGGGTGCTCTGTATGCATTAGAAATCAAATTTTTTTAATTTTGAAAAAAAAGTATCTTAATTGATAAAAAACATCCATTAAAATTTTTTTTTGAAGATAAATTTTAAATCTATGTTTTGCCTAATTTGAAAATCCTGAAAAAATGTCACTTCAATATATAGACCATAAAGTTTAAACTGTTACTACAGTAACAAAATAGCTTGACAGAAAACTATCAATTTTAAAAGACTAACAAATTTTAGCAGTCAAAATTTTTTAAGTAAAACTACAGTCATAGTCAGAGAGAGCTGGAATTAATTTTTAATTACAACTAAAAATACAATTTAACACTTTTCTGAGATATTAAAATAGTTGTCGGCATTTGTGCTTCAATCTAATTTTACAAATATGATTGATGAAAAAATAATCACAAATATATCCCTAGTCAAGCCATTTCCAAAACGTGGTCTGCCTTTTTTGTGATTTCAGAATTACCAGTTTCGGTTAGTTTTCATTTTGTTGAATAAAATGAGAGACATCATTAATACAAAAAAAGGCAGACCACATTTCGGAATGCCCATGTTGTCACCTGAGAATTCTCATAACTCGAATAAGTCTGATGATTTTTCCAGTTTTTCCTTAACAAATTATTCTCTTTATAAAGAAGCTGAAAATTCATATAGATCATCGTTTTAGAGGTTTACATATTTGTATAGATATCAGAGGGATGATAGTTCTCTACCTGTGTGCTCAGTTACATACAACTGTTTACTAATATTGATAAACAGAGCGTCCCATATCATATTAGACTATCTCCAAGCTTTAACGCCAAAATAAACCCTAAATACTCGAAAAACCTAACATTTTCTACAAGAAACAAATGATATAAGCCTTATTCAATTTTACGAAATGGTATATTTTTCTTAAAATTTCTTATTAAGCCCCAGAAACATAATTTAGACTGACTGACGATATAATATGATATGGGACAATCTTCTATTAATAAACAAATATGCAGTACGGTCTCGGTATAGTTGATGGCCTATACAATTAGTAAAGGATTAGCGTACATCATCACTTTATACACTCTAACCTCGTTGGTTCAACCTTTAAATTTAAATATAAAGTATTAACCTCGTTGGTAGATATTAATGCAAGAATTAAAAAAATAAGAAATCATACAAAACTAGAAAAATCAAATATTATCTCGACACAAAAAAATACGGTGTTTAAAGGTTTAGGCTTTTAGAGCTTGTTTTTGTCTTAAAATGCCTTCAACGTTCTATGGGGTACCTGTATTTTTAATTTTTTAATTTACTTTTTTTGTTTCCAACCTGATATTCTTATTGAGAGGTTGCTTAAAAATTTGTATTTTTTTGTGTACAACTGATGTACCCGGTGTTGTCCTTGGAATTTGACAAAAATAAAAAAAATGATTTTAAAAAAATTTGATTTTTGGTAAAAAAGTTCAAATTTTTTTGAGCTTATGTTTCCTAAAAAAATTCAGTCAATTTGGTTTAGCCGTTAGACCAGCTATAGCTGACATATAAATTATATATAAAAGAGAACATATACAGAGTGTCCCAATAAACATAAGAGTTCAGTGACGATTTCGATATCGTCTTTGTTATGAATTAGCATTGTAATACCTGATTTCAAAAGCCATAATATTACTATGTCTGCTAGAGTTTATTTTAATAAAAAGGTAAATTATTGTAAAGTTGTGTATTTAATGTCTCCGCAAGATTAACAGTGAAGATGGACAAGTTTACTATGTTTGTATACTGTATTTTTTGGTTCTACTAAGTACAACCGTATGCAGTCAAAACATAAACAAACAAATTGTAAACATAGCAGACGAATTCCCATGTTTATTGAGACACACTGTAGAAAGTTCTGGAATTTACCTATAATCTCAAAGTCCTCTAAACCCTCTAGAAGAATGTTAAGATAGAAGGGTATAATCGCCACAAGATCAATCATGTTCATTGCTCCTTAAACAAGATCAATCATGTTCAATGCCTCCTTAAACAAGATCAATCATGTTCATTGCCTCCTTAAACAAGATCAATCATGTTCATTGCCTCCTTAGACAAGATCAATCATGTTCATTGCCTCCTTAAACAAGATCAATCATGTTCATTGCCTATTAGTATGTCCTAATATTACAAAAATAAATGACATGACTAGTAAATATTTAGGATTTCAACTTTTGTAAATAAAAACATTATTCATTATTGATAAAATACTCCATATTTTTTACGTTGGGTGACATCGAATGCACTTAAAAAAACGTTTAAAAATAAACAATGTTAATATAGTAAATTTGTAAAAAAAACTTACTCCTATAAACTGAATCTTCTTGGGGCTGCAGAGTAGTCTAAAATAGAAAAAATCTAGATATATATTTCAAAGATGTATGTTTGTCAGTGTCACTTGAGTAAAAGCATATGTGTCTGGCATAAAACATCCTCACAGAGAATTCCATATATATTTAGCTGTGAAAAAAAACGACTGTTAGACTCTTTTCTGCTAATCCCATGAAGTTGTGCAGTGTACACAGACCACTAAAACGAAATTTCTGTATTTCATGTAGATATTTTTCTATAGTACTTTTTTGTGTCGATATTGATTTTTTTCATCTCCTTTTTCTTACAGGACATTATCTACACAACATTTATAAAAACATATCCAAAAACTGCATAATTTTTTCTTAGAGATTTGAGGAATTTTTAGTTAATTACATTGCTTAATTGCATAATTGAGTAATTACACTGCTTAATTGCGTAATCGTATAATTATATTGCTTAATTGCGTAATTGTATAATTGTATAATTGGATTGGTTAATTGTTTAATTGTATAATTACATTGTTTATTAGCGTAATGGTAAAATTACATTGCTTAATTGCATAATTGTATAATAACATTGATAAATTCTATAATTTTAAATTACGTTGCTTACATCCATAATCTTAGAAAATAAATATTGCTCGATTACATAATTGTATAATTACATTACTTATTTGCATTACACGATTGTTTAATAATATTGCTTAATTGATTAATTTAATTAGTACATTGCTTAAATCGCGTAATTAGATAATCACATTGTTTAAATGTATATTTGATGAATTTAATGATTTTTCAATGTTTCTAAAACGATCTAATAATACGTGTTTTTCTTTTCAAAAAGAAGATCACGTTAAATTTTGTGAACAGTCCTCAGTTGAATACCTGACGATATATTCCAATGAGAAGAAAACCACTACAAAGTTATCAATCCAATCTATAATCCTCGCTATCTCAGGATATTCTATCACACCAACCTCGTTCTCCTGAAAGGGATTTAAAATTACCATTTATTGTAAGTTTCATGTCCGAATCTCAACGATACCTATTATATACAGGGTGTCCCAAAAAATGGGAATTCAGTGACGAATTGGAAATCGTCTTTGTTATGAATTAGCATTGTAAATTATGAAATGGGTAAAAGACTGTAAAGATATTCCTATAATGTCTCCGCAAGATGAACAGTGAAGACATCCAAGTTTACTCTTGTATACTGCAATTTTCTTGTTTTACTAAGTACACCCGTTGGCAGTCAAAACATAAACAAACAAATTGTAAACATAGCAAAAGAAACTCTTACAGATTACAGCTTTCTCAGTAGGTATCACTATACTAAATCAAAGAATTATTTAAAAAGACGATATCAAATTTGTCCCTGAATTACCATGTTTATTGGGACACCCTGTATGAAAGATAATACTTCTTTGTAAATGTGACAATAACACAACCCTGTCTTCCTCGTTGGTTTGATAATAAATTAAGAAATCAAGGGCACCCTTGTGAATCGGCCATGATATGCCCAATTTTGTGAATAAAGCAGTGTTCTGTTCTCATTTAGGGTAACTTGAATGTTGGTCGACAGCCGAAGAAATCATTGCTAGGTTGAATTCAATGAACAGCGTACCAATGCATAGTTTAACTATAGATGAACTATGCATGCACGGTAAATTTAGTACAAACGTTTTTATCAAATTTTTAGAAATTTTGGCCAAAACTTAAAAAAAATGATTTGAATGACAGTAAAACATATGTCATATATTTATATATCAAACAAATTTCCCAAGAAGGGGATTTAGCGTACTGTCCTGTCCCGGTTTGCCTCACCATAGTCTATTCGTACTGTACAGCTAGCTCTCGCTACCGTTATTTGAAATGAACTGCAGTTTAGGGATAGGCATGTTCCAACATTTTCAAGCTGTTTCGTCAACCGTTAATTCCAACCGTTTTTATAATAAAATCTCAGGTAGCCGTTAGTTTCAGAGGGCAAGAACGAAACTTTGTTTCTTAATTGAAGTTTCCGTTTGTTAGCGATCTCAATTTTATCAACAGCGTTAATGGAAAAGATTAACCATTATTACAGAATTAACGGTGTTAACAGTTAAAGAAATATTTTATGGCACAGCCATCAACGGTCTGTTACAGTATTAACGCCAGTAACGCGCCAAAACATTCTTATAAAACATCAAACAAGTAATTGTTTTTTAAAAATTCAATGCAATTTTAATCAGAAAAAAACGAAATTCACCATTTAAAAATAATCCGTTTCGTTTTTGTTTTCATCCGTTTTTCTTCAAAACGGCTAATTTTTCTAGTTAACGATTTGAAACTGTTTTGCCGTTCGTTAACGGACTCTTCCGTTGATTTAAAAAGACCTACGTTTTGTTAACGGGGCTTTTCCCAGCCCTATCGGAGTTTACAGTGATATGTTAATGTTAAAAAGCTAGCTTTTTTTTTGCTATTGCTTTTGTTATACATCCGGTAAGTTTTTGCAGAATGATTCGCACAATTTGTATTATTGGTTTGATATCCATTTCAACAGAGGCAAATAATTTGTTGCAGCATGCAACATGAAAATGTTTGTTAAGATAAGTTAGCCAGCTACAGATCAAGTTTTGAGCTATTTTTGCGCTATTGCAAATGAAAACCCTTGTTAAATTACTTCTCCAACTATCAATTATCCGTAAGTTTAGATATTTTTCGTTATTAGAAAATTCAGACATCAGAATTAAATTTTTGTTGATGTTTAATAGTTAAAATATTTCTCTGCAGACTGTACCCAATAAAAGTCCAATTTATTTTTGACAACTCATACCTTGAAAAAATGTCATATTATAAAATTTTAGAAATCTATGATTGTCTTAATACCTGTAATTCTTCCAATGTTGAAATGATAAACGTAACTGTCGAGATTAAAACCATACTCAGAGAAAACAGAGCAAAACATTGAGCCAAATTACTGGTCCATGGATATTCTAAACATTGAGCCGAATTACTTTTCCATGCATATTCTTAACATTGCGCCCATGTTACTGGTTCATGGATATTTTAAGTGTTAAGCCAAGCAACTAAGTTTTGCCATAAACTCAAAATTTGTTAATCCTTATATTTTTACAACCTGATGTATATTCAGAATAAAAGCAGATGTTATCGAAACTCTTGAAATATAATTCTAATCCAACATTTCCGGAACAATGTTAGTTTTTTCATCATTATTTCCGGATTTAATGGAAGTACCTTGTGACTTGTAATGAGCCTAAACTTGGATAATTTTTTTAAAACTTTTAACGTGTTTGGTCTATAAAATGTTTTACAAAACGTTATGTTTACAAGTTTGAAAATTGTCGATATTCTTAAATATTTGCTTTTCTTAAATTTTGCCTAATTTCAAAATTTTCTTTTAACTGACAATTTTTGTGAGTTTTCTTTATATTTTATTTTTTAATGAAACTTAACATTTTTTTTTAAAAGTAAAATTTTAAACTGGAATAGTATTTTTTTGGCCTTTTAAAAGTCAGAAAGTCTTTAAAAATCTTTAAAAACGAAGTAAGTTAATACTTGCGACTTCCGAATGCGACCCCGAAATTTCTCTTTTTTTTAACTAGGACTAGCTTTCTCATTCATTCATACCTATAGTATTCCATAACCAGCTTCGCCATCTACCAACCTAAGAGTAAAAAATTTTATAATTATTTCAAAAATAAAATTTAGTTTGAAAATACTTGCTTTTGAATTCCCGAAATCCTCCAACTCGGCCTAAACAGTATTTTCATGTTTGATGCACCAATTTTTTTTTCTTGACATTTGCAATGTTTTTGGCAGTTTTATTTCATAGATGGACATTTCATAGATAGGACATTTCATAGATAGGACATTTCATAGATAGGACATTTCATAGTCAGGACATTTTATAGTCAGGACATTTCATAAATAGGACATTTCATAGATAGGAAAATTCATAGATAGGACATTTCATAGATAGGACATTTTATAGACAGGACATTTTATAGACAGGACAATTCGTAGACACGACAATTCATAGACACGACAATTCATAGACAGGACATTTTATAGACAGGACATTTTATAGACAGGACATTTTATAGACAGGACATTTTATAGACAGGACATTTTATAGAAAAAGAAATTCATAGATAGGATATTTCAAAGACAGAGAGGATTTTTCATTAACAGGTAAAAAATCATTTTTTTTCAGAGACAATTTAAGGTTTGGTCAAAAATATAGATAATATGGGGAAAATTTTGAAAATGTGAAACTTTTTTCTCTGTCTATAAGATGTCCTGTCTATTAAATGGCTCCTATTAAATGATTTAAAATTCTGTGATGGTGATGGACCAATTCTCTGTTTTTAAATGTCTATTATTAAATGTCTTATCTATGAAATATCCTGTCTATTAAATGGCACCTATTAAATGTCTTATCTACTAAATGTCCTGTCCATGAAATTTTCTATCTATGAAATGTCTTTCTATGAAATATCCCAAAACCAAAAAATTAATTAAAAACAAATATATTTATTAAAAGAATTGTATGCTTTATAAATTATCTGGTCTTTTAAAACATATCTAGGGGAACCATCAAGTTCAAGACTGTAAAATAGATTACTGTTTGTACAGTACAATAATCATGTACAATAATCATGGGAATTAAATGACGACTTCTACATTGTCTTTGCTCCATAAGGAATTATTTCGTAAAAATAATTTTAGGTATCAGAGTTAAAACATTTAACATCGAAAACTACTAGTGGTCTACCATTTTTTACCTTCAAAGTTTACAGAGATATTAGGAAAGGAGTTGGTCACTCAGCACCAAAGGGGTATATCTTCCTTACAGATCATTATTTTTACATCTAGTTTTTTCTAAAGTAAGTCCAGTATATCCCTGAATGGTGTTCT
>NW_019396118.1:291688-370410 GCF_000591075.1 Eurytemora carolleeae | reverse complement strand
ATAAATATAAGTAATGGGAGGTTTTTTTAGTGGTTTTCATGGAACCTATTTGTTCTTCGACAGCATTTTACCAGATTTGGAAGAAATGTTTTTCTGACAGTGCGCACATATGTAACTTTTAGACTGGGGTGTCCCCAAATAATCTTCTTACCCACTTTGCATTTTATCCTACCAGAATTATCCACCACGCTAAATTCAGATTAAATTCTTGTAGTTAGTTTAACCCTATCCCTGCTGGGGTACTTGAAAACCAGGATATGCTGGGGGGGGGTCAATTTGACCCCCCCCCTCTAAATCCAATGTTTTATGTCCAAATATGACAAATGTTACACATTAGAAAGCTCTTGTGCTCTACTTTTAGAATCTGCAAAAAAATTGCAAATTTGCAAAAATTGAATTTTTTTATCGCAAAATCCAGTTATATAGTAAAAATGTTTGCAACAAAAAATTTGTCCAAAAAATGAGAAATTATACATTTTTGAAAAGCCCTCGACCATGCCATTTCAAATATGCAAAAATAGGAATAGGGTTAAGGTCTAATTACATCCATACCCTTTACTTCCCCAGTCTAGTCCCTGTATCCCCGAATGCAAACCTAAAATAAAAATAGGTAACAATTTTCTCTGTAGCTCTGTTTTCAGAACTTCACAAAATATGTGTTTTAATGACGACCTAAAACTTTTTGAAGATTAAACCTGAGATTCTCCTTTAACTTAGTGTTTTATTGGTACACCAGTGCCCATCATAGCTGATGTTACTCTATAGTTACTCCCGCCATTTACTCGTGGTTGATCATAAATTAGGATATTAGCTGAAGTGCCCTGCGTTAACCATAATTTCCATAATTTTTTTGCCCTCAAAAATATCCGCCAATTTGGTCAAGCCGCTTGTCCAGCAATAGCGAACATTTAAATTAACTAATCAAGCTTTATTATTTCAGATTTCATGATTTGCGAAGGAGGAAACAAGCTTACAGCTGTTAAGACAAATAAATCTTAGAATAAAGACTCAATATATTTTGTTCAGAATTATACCACAGAGAATAAAACAGTATTGACGACCTTAATTACTTAAGATATGACTATTAAGAGGCCTAAATCATAGATAAATCTATGGCCTAAATCAATTCTGTATACAGTGTCTTTGAAGTCAAATTGTTTGTGGGTAACCCTGTATAGACCTTGTAATCTCTTCGTGCACGGTTAAATTAAAACTTCATTAAAACAAAAATCCGGTAAATTTACAAATTGAACTTTCAGTTTTCTAGGGTAATTAATTAATAGTTGTTATCCTGTATCAAATATTAATTAAGTAATAAAACAATAGATCATTAGAACATCAAATATATAATCTGTAATCTCTCTCTTCATCAGATTATTATTACTAAATACTATTCTTAGAATTATTATTTTATTCTTCTCTTATTACAGGGGTGGAGGGGTGGGAGGAGGGGAGGGGAGGGGGGAAGGGAAGGATAGGCAAGAAGATTAAATTGTGAAATTTAGAAATGACAATTTACAATTGGATGTATTTTATACATGCAGAGGCCATCAGTATAGAGAAATGGCAGGTTTGGCTTTTTTCATTCTCTTCGTTTATCGTTTTAGTGAACGATCCACTTCATTTGGGGTTCTTTTAATCATTAAAAAATTGATTTTGTTCGTTCTCAAATTTATCATTCATATGTATTTCCTCTATATCGTTTGTATTATTACTGGATGATTGTTCAGTAAAATCGTTAGTTAAATAAAATATTCTTACAGGTAAAAAAATATAGATTTTTCAAAAGTGTGTTCGAAAAATCTCTTGAAAATTTCTTTTGTTCAGTGATAAAACTATCGTCATTTTAAGATTGGTCGAACGATTTTAAATTGTTCGTTTTTTTCGTTTTCAAAAAACGGTTGTTTCTCAAATCGTTGAAAAATCGAATTCGTTCTTACACCGTTTTTTTTCTTTACGATAACTATCTTTCACAAAAAAATTCGTTCATTCTCAAACACCATGCTCATCTCTTGGCCAGAAGACTAAAAAAACATCGACTAAAAAATTGAACTTAATTTGTACTATCTGCTTATAACAAAGAAAGAGTCTTATTTGCAAGCTAAGGGCCCCCTCAAAGAAAAGCATAATTAAATTCATGAAAACAGTTTGAATTTCTATTGTTTCTGCATCAAATGCATTTTCCTTTGTTTAGATTTAAATTTTAGAATTTTTTCTTAACTGTAAGAGTTAGACACAAATGGTGTGTGAAATTTTTTAATCCGGGGTTTAAGTAAAAATCTGGAATGCAACTTTTTGGCAAACATCCTTCCTGCACCAGTTTTCTTTAATATAATTGGGAAAAAACTATCACATTTATTTAATATAAATCTTAAACTAAAAAAATCAATTCACTCCTGTAAGCAAGACAAAAACAATACATTTTTTATTATTATTTTTTCCTGACGTCTGGTTTAGTTTCATGTCTGGATTCCCTGGGGGGGGGATGAAATTGACCCCCCCCCCTCTATTTTCTTATTGTGATACACATATATAACATTTGATACGTTTTTTGGAAAGCCCATGGGCTCTACTTTAATAATCTTCAAAAAAATGGTAAACTTGCAGAAGTCCAAATATTTAATACGTTTTTTGGAAAGCCCTTAGCCTTTACTTCAATAATCTGGAAACAAAATGACAAATTTGCAATAAATATGTGGATCCAAATATTTATTGCAAAATTTAGTTATTAAGCAAAAAAAAAATTTGCTCAAAGTGCAACAAGTTATACATTTTTGAAAAGCCCTTGACCCAGCCAATTCAAATATGCCAAAACATTTGCAAATTTTTAAAACCTAATGTGTATTAAAGAAAACTTAAAATGTGCAAATTCCATTTAAAGACGTCTGTGCAAACTGTCCAAATTTCTTTGCATAAATTGTGCAATCTGGTTTCTTTTGTTATAGGCTTTCCAAAGGGCTATAAAATGATAAAATTCAATGACTGGAAGTAGGTCTAAACATAGATTTAGACAAAATAAGGCATTTAGGCAGTATGCCTGAGGGCATACTGCCTAGCTCAAATACTTTTTGAGTTATCACAAAAAACAATGGGGGAGGGGTGGTCAAATTGACCTTTCCCTCCTCCCCGAATATGGGGAAAACACAGAATTCAAAAACTTTTAAATCTGAAATTTCTATCAAAAATCTAACAAATTAAAATCAAACTTTATAAAGTGTCCAAGCGAGAGATAATGTTCAGTTGGCGGTTACTTTACTGCATTTCGGTCTTAAACAAATTGAAAAATATCTAGATATATTAAATAGCTTCGTTTAAATTCTAAATGACAAATTTTTACAAAGTTTTTGCATGTGCAAGGTATAGAAGTTAATTTATATTATGTTTTTTAATTCTTCGAAAAGAAGACGACATTTGAGATGAAATTAGTTTTTTTTTTACAAATTTTCTAGTATTGCTACATTTAGAAACTAATTTAACAGTATATATGTTTACATTCAGTAAATGTTTATCAACGCATCCATAATTTGAGGGAAAAGTGTCTCAGGGCATTTTCTCACACGCAGACACTTTTTAATGTCTCACCGGTTTTAAAAAGATATTTGTCGGAGTTAATAGCTGTTTTGATATTAAATCTAGCCTTTTTTGAGTTTCAGAAACACACAAGAATGGAATTTATTTATTTCAAAAAATTATCATTGCAATTAATAATAGAATCAATTATTTCTTAATCATTATTATCTTAAATGTCTTATTCTTTATAAAGGAATTGAGCCATTGCCACAAACTCAATTTTTCTGATCTCTTTATCTTTGCAACCTGATGATGTAATCCTTTCAGATTTTAAACTTTGTTTGTTTGATCTAACAGAATTTATAGTTTGAAATGTCAATGGTCTACCACAGTGGGTTGCAAAGACATTGGGATTAGAAAATCAGTGTTTGTGGCAAAAAATAAATTCCTTTGTAGATCGATTAGTTAAAATTTTTTTAAATGCTGCATAAGTTTTTTTAAATTATATTTTTAAGTACGCCTACAGTCCCATAAATCTTAAAAAAAATAATTCTAGCCAACACATATGTAAATAAAATAATTGGGTAATTTATTCAAAAAAAATTCAAAAAATTCAATAAAAAGGGGGTGGGGTAGATTTTTACATTATACTGAAATTCGTTTTTTTATTCTGAAAATATGTTTATGATTTCAACATTTTTAAATCTATTTTTTCTACAAATTTGAAACATAACTTTTTTTGCTTGACATTTGAAAATTAACGGAAGGGTCTTTAACAAAAAGAAAAACTAACAATTTTGAAATTGTTAACTAATAATTAACAGGTTATAAGAAAAAGGGAATGTTTTTTTACAATAACGGCTTCTTTAGTGGTTTGTTTTTGAATGTTTCTTGCTATTTTTATATGGAATAATTGGCTAACACTGTTCACTTTCTAAATTATCTTTATTTAATAAATGGAAACTTTGAATAAGAACGGAAAAAACATTAACGAACAAACCAGAAAAGTTTTTTTTGGCCAATTTTAATGAACCTTTAACAAACGGCTTGTAAAAGTCAGAACGTGCCAGAACCCTACTTAAATTAGTGAATTAATATAACTATGCATGAATTTATTGATTTATTGAGGCTTAAAGTTGTTATAAAATTTATACAAAGTTAAACTATACAGAGGGATGTATATATTTTCAAAATTATTCCTCTTTCCTCAAAACAATTAACAAACTTTACGAGTATGTAGAAGAGGAGGGAATAAATAATTTGTCAGGAAATTTTTCCCCCTGAAAAATAATGAATGAAGACCTGCCCATTTAAACAAACATTTATTAACACAAAAAATTACAGTTCCATAACTTTTTTACAAATTGAATGTATTAATATGAAAATGACAAAAAAGAACAAATACAAGAGCCCGGGGCTACATGAGCTAAACAAGGAAATCAACTCTAATTTTCATATCAGATTTGCCACAGAAAGTGATGTTAAAGGGACTGTAAGTATATTTTAAAGTGATCCAATGTTAAAAGATGTCAATGTCTGATTAACAAGAGTACAATAGTGAATTAGGCATTACCATCTTCGCATTTAAAGACACTAGAAATTATGCTTATGGTTAAAATAAATAAAATAAATAGAGTTAAGTTTTCGTTGGTTTATATAAAAAAATCTAATTAAACAATGCTGTTTTTCACCATAAAAAGCAACTTTAAAATGAAAGTTAAACTAATCAATGTCTTTTTTAGTGTGATTTGGTTTGTCTTAAAGGAATTGAGTCTTTGTAACAAAATCAAATATTTAACCCCCAATATGTTTAGAACCCGATGTTGTAAACCTTTGATATTTCAAACTCTGATTATTTGATTTAACAGAATTTATAGTTTGAAATATCTAAGGTCTACAACATTTGGTTCCAAAGATATAGTGATTAGAAAATCAGAGTTTGTGACAAAGACTCAATTCCTTTGCATACAGAAACTACAAATATTTTATAATTTTGTCATTTGTTTGTTATTTTTAAAATGTTAGTTTTAGGTATAACTAATAAATTTACTTTAATTAAAGACATTTTCTTACAATAATTTCTTATGAATCTGAATTAAAAATTACCTTTAGAATAAAATATTCATCGATTAGATTAATAAAAATGAAATTCATAAGATTTTCCACTTTAAAAACTAGTTGTTTTGATTAGATTGTCAGGATTTTGTTTACCATTGTCTGTATTGGAATAACCTGTAGGCAAGGTTATAATACAGCAATCAAATATGCTGGAACACCCATGACAACTCAAGATGAGGAGATATCTCTGCAAGGTTAAAAGAATTTAAGCAGTCTTTTTCATCAAATAGTAATACTTATCAATTATAATTTTATTTATTCAATTACTTAAATAAAACTTAGGGGGTTTTCATCTAATGTAATTTTATTTTGACCTTTTCTTATAACTGTTTTGAGTAAGTTTTATTATTATTTTATTTTTTTGGGCATGTTTGATAATAATACACAACTTTTGTGCATAATTTGACGTCAGCAATTTTCCAATTACTTCTAAACTAAAGGTAAAAAACATCTTGTTGCAATTAAAAAATGAAACAATACAGGGTCTTTTTGTTTGCTAAGAAAGAACAATGAACAGTGTAGCCTAGTAAGCAAAAATGATTTGAAGCTTTGATTTTATCTTGAAATAGTTATAGGATAAAAGTCTCTTAAAATAACACAGTGAGGAAGCAGATTAACTTTTATTTCACATTGGCTTAAAGTGACTAAAGTACTTTCCAAAATGTAGTTTAAATATATCTTTAGATTGAAAACTTCTTAACGGGAAGTGTGTCAAATTATCTTTATAAATAAACTCTTAACACAAACATAATACTATAATTTGTTTTATTCATTTAGTGGCTGTACCAGATCTACAGTTCTCTATCTGCAAAAGGTTGAACTTGGTTAACCTTTTGGAAAATTTACCAGGAAATCAAATTGAATTATTGAACTTTAAAGAATTGTCAATGTATTATCAAGTGGTATTTAAAATAACATATTATAGAGGACGTGAGTCCAACTCTAATGAAAACGCATAAATAACTTCCAGTGTATATATTTCTTATAACTTATTACTAGAGGGTTCAGAATAATAGCTTATATCAAGATCACATGTGTAGATGTTTTATCAGTACTATGCCCCGTATCTGTTCTATCTCATTCTGTTGAATCTTGTGGAACTTGATTAACGCGGCCAGGCATCGTCTTCCACATTACCCCCCCCCCGCGGAGAGGCCGGAGGATGAGGCCGGAGGTTGAAGGCGGAGAATGAAGGCGGAGGCTAGCGATAAAAACTCTTTTAACGTTGAGGCCTTTGGTGTAAAATCTTTGGTTTTAGGTTAAAAGTTACTCTTTTCCTCCTTGGCGGAGCAACGGCGGAGGCTTCTGCAACAGCTCTACGTCTAGGGGGATCAGGAGGAGCTGGAGGAGGTTGGCGTGGGGGTCGTCCTCTACGTCTAGGGGGATCTGGAGGGACTGGAGGTGGGAACGGCGGGAACCAAACTGTAGAGGAATCAATCTGGAACCCCAAGCTTTAGTTGGTCGTCCATCAGCCATTAGGAGGCGGGGGCCTGTCAGTGTAGCTGAGGAACGATGAGGAAACACAGATCTTCACGCTCCAGTGTCAACTAAATAATCATGGTTTGACAGGGCATCTTGAAGGTACACAAGATAACCGCCGACGGGAAGGCTGTTTAATCTTTCCTCCTCCCGTCGGCTCTGGCGTTTCCCTGGAAACTGCCCTGACAGTTGTTGGCTGCAGGACCAAAACATTTATGGAAATAACACTCTGAGTTGGATGGACCTGGGGTTTGACTACGGCGGTTCGGTGATGGGCTTCTGTGGTCCTGAGTTCTACCACGTGATGGGGGGGAAGATGATGAGGTCGACGCTGCGGCTAGGAGGTGGTCGGTAGGAATAGCCTTCCTGGCGTCCCACAAACTATCAGCGTATAACGCCATTTCACTAGGGTTTTTGAATTCCCTGGAGATTAGATGGTCCCTCATCTTGACGGGTAACCTCTCCAGAAATAAACCCTAGAACAGGCAACCTGGTTTCTCGTCCTCTGGGAGAAGGGCCAACATGGCGTCCATGAGAGCAGTAGGGCGTCGGTCTCCCAGCCCAGGGTGATGAATTAGTTTGGAAACCTTCTGCCAGCGTGATAGAGTATATGAGGAGACAAGCTTGGCCTTTAAATCCTCGTAAGGGGTTTCTGAGGAGGCAGCAGAACCCATGATCAGGCCGCGTACCGAGACCATAATCTTCTGGGGAAGTTTCTGTACGATGTGGTCGAATTTAGTTTTTGACTCTGTGATTTGGGCGTTTCTGAAGGCCGCTTCTGCATGAAGGAACCACAGGTCGGGGTCCTCTGTGCAGAAATCCGGGAGCTTGACGGTTGGAGTTTCTTTTCGGTCGGTCATGATGCTCGGATGTATCACTTAATGTTCAAAGTTCAAGAAACTGGATAGCGTTTAACTGTATGTTCAAAGTCGGGGGTCACCAATATAGAGGACATGAGTCAGACTCTAATGAAAACGCATAAATAACTTCCAGTGTATATATTTCTTATAACTTATTACTAGAGGGTTCAGAATAATAAATTATATCGAGATCACAATATATAAATATAAAAATGGAGTTTTTTGAATATTGTCTGGAGAGCCCGTAAACTAACTGAATACTGTTAATTTTCAAATTGTTAATTAGCCGTTGTTCCAAAAAAATAATGTATAAAAAAAGAAACAAATAAAATTGTTAAAATAACTAAAATATCTGTTGTTAACACTGCAAATAGAAATTAAAAAATTTAAACAGTTTTAACCAACGTTAATGAACAGCTAGTAAACGTCAGAACGGGCCCAGCCCTACACTTGTACAAATTTTTTAAATAAGTTTTAAAAAAGTTTTCCAAACACAATAATTTGCCTAATAATTGTTGACTTTATTTACAGGTGGTTGTCTGAACAGTTCCAAGACATTTAAGGTAACTTCAAACCTATAATTCTACAACTAAAACTAAAATGAATTATCAACCTTAGAATATATTAAAGGAGGCAACTTACAGTGAACTGTTTGAGGACCAAATGGAGTCATATCTAGATGAGTTCCTAATACAGACAAAAGAAAGATTTCGGATACCTGATCTCATACATAGATTTGACACAGTACTTTTCAATAGAACAGAGTGGACATCTCAAGTCTTGGATTCATCCTCAGAGCTGTACTTTAGGTTAACTGGAGTGTTCATGACAAATGAAAAGGGTTATAGGCTGAATCTGAATCAAACTTGAATTCAAGTGCTACTAATACTCATTCTACCTATGGCGTGTAAAGGGTACAAAATCACTAAGTTGCATTGTACCACCAAATTGTAAATATTTAATTTAAAGAGGTGGTGATTCTCTAGACACTTCCTAGACTGTATTTGTACTCAATCCGCAAGTTTGGTACAGAAATATATTCAAGAGGTTCAAAGAAACAATTAACATTTTTCAAATTAATATATTTTTGTATAAAACAAGATTTTCACATTAAACAAAAATATAATAATTGCAATCATTAAGAATTTACCCTTGTAATCATTTATATTATAATAAGAAGAAGAACTTTTAAGCTAAAGGAAGTAAATTGACATGACAAATTATAAACTTTTTCAAATGATATCTCATCAATATTTCATGTATGTTTTATATCGAATATAATCTCTTTACTGGGACGACTTTAATACCAGTTTTACATATATTTGCCCGATTCTCCCATCTAAAATGAGATAATATATTAGCGCAGGAAATATTTTTGTAATTACAAAACTTCTCTTATTTCTTTATTTTTTTTTAAATAAACAAAAGAAATATGTTTTAAATGTAATAATAAGCATTTAGGTTTTTGAAAACTCTGGAATGGTTATTTCAAAAAAACTTTTAAGTGCTTATTTGACAACCCTTGCATGCTACTTGTACTTCTAATCCAAATGAAAGTTTTTTTTTAATGTACAACTACAGTCAAGGAAATTGATTTTCTTTTAAATGTACACAGTATATCAATTTATCTCCTCCTTTCAAGCTGATTTCAAAAATATTTTGAAATTTATTTAGGTCATTTTAAATGTAATAAATATAAAAATATTTTTTATCCTAATCGTAAAATTATTATAGAATATTCATTCCAATTTTCTGAATTTTTAAAAACAAAGAAGACATTTTTATTTAATTGATTGATCCCCTTAACTCATCCCTTGAGGAAAACTGACTAAGAATGCCAAACATTAATCATACTATTATGAAATGAGGTATGAGTTTTATTGCACTTGTTAGACATTGTGTCCTTATAAACGCTTAAAGTTACCTATTCTTTCATTTATATTGAACACTCCCTTTATGACTTTTCCAGTTACCTCTAATTTTTTCTGGCCCAAAATGGTTTGTAATTTATCAATATCAGATTTTTGGAACAAAAATTTGAAAAATTTCGCATAATTTGAACAAATTTCACAAACATTTTTGTTATGGTAAAAACTTTTTTTTTGTTCCTAATTTGGTTGGCTGAAGGAAAAATTACTAAAAGAAATTGAACAAAAATTTGGAAACCCTATGTTATAAGAATCAAGCGGAAAGTTTGAACACTTTAATTTCATTCAAAGTTTGAATAAAATATTGTGTTTTAGAATGAAACTGTACCCATATGTTGACAATTACACCCTACTCTGTCATACATGGCGCAATGATATCTCAAAGTTCTCAAGGCTAAGGATAAACCCTAGCACAGATGAAGGTTCACCTTTCAAAATTTATTTGTTGACTAGATAGGTTTTTCTTATCTTTTCTTGGTGTGTTACTGAATTACAAAGTTAAATAATTACAAAATTTAATTTTCAAAATAGTTTTGCTAAAATTTAAAAAAAGATTTAAAATATGAAACAATATACAATATTCATATTAATTATTATATACAACATGCCTTTGAATTTAAATTAACACATCTTTAATTAGACTTAGTTTAATGTAACACCAAGTCATCATTATTTTATCATTTTTAACTCAATTATAGATGCATTTTTTACAGATTGATACTTTCATAAATCCAAATTTTTTTCTTGTCTTTTCTATAGCAGTCTAAAAAATAGCCCAATGTAGACTCCTCATAAACCCTATTCACTTTATAAGGATTCACTGCAAAATATATGCGTAGGTTAAATACATTTCATGTATTTCATCCAAGGAAGAGACATGAAACAATGTATAAATTTACAAATACAAAATTATCTGAAGTAATCATATTTATACGTTTAGAAGAAGTTTATGTGTATGTTCACAAGAGAGGACATTTTCTGTTAACTGATCTAAGAAATGAACTGATAGAACTTAAAAACATAAACCACATTGTTAAAATAGATTTAGAAGTTATTGTAAAAAAAATGATTTCTATGCCTACCACAGAATGTACAGAAGACACTCAAACTTTTGAACATCAACTTATGGATCATTATCATATTTCCTTTAGAAGAGAACTAAGTAATAGCTTATTTTGCAATGACTCTACACTGTCTACAGGGCTTTTTAAAGCAATGAATGAATTTCAAACCAGTTCAAAAAACTGTTTTCCTCCTTGCTCCCAAGTGAAAGTAAAAATGGTACTTAATCCTGTGAACTGGCTAAATGTATTGACAAATCCAATAACATTCAACAATCTATTTATCCCAGGTTATGTCATTCAAATTCCATCATCCGTTCTTTCTTCAGAAACAGATAAAAGTTATACTTTGATTTCTTTTATTGCTGAATTTGGAGGATGGGTTGGACTTTTTCTTGGTGTCTCAATACTTGAAGGCTTTGAATTTGCAGTGAGCCAGATTAGTAGTTCTATGACTAATAGATTTACAAAAGAAGTTTTATCAAAAAGTGGTTTCATTATAAAAATGGCATGTTCACTCGGCGTCCTTATTATAGTTATTCTATGTGGATTCAAACTCCTGAGAACTAAAAAATCAATGGATATAAATATGGTGGAGAATTATAATAATGTAAGCATATCCCTATGTTCTTTTGAGAATATCTATCAAACAGGCTCCAATGATACCAATCATTATTATGTTGGTAACTCTTCATCATTTTGGAATAATATTACAAAGCTCAGTAACACATTTAAAAGTATAAAGTTAGTATTGGAAAATGGGAATTCTGTCACTATCTATGATTCTTCATGGAATCAAGGTTCTAAATATATTCTATATTCCATCAACACACTGCAGTTTGATACATTTATTGAGACTTGTCATACACTGGATCTGAAAAACTGGAATAGAATCAAGAAAATGGAAGTAGAAGCAAAGAAAGAATTAACAATATATGTTCATATAACAGGCCAGCTTCTTAGATCAGGAAGACAGGGATTTAGTTTTATGAACAAAGATACCTTCACTTTATATCCGTAAGATACCATTTTGTTATGTCAGACATTAAAATTAAATCAAGATCATTAAAAAACTATGAATATTTTTGCCTTTATCTACTAAAAGATATTTTTAATTTGTTATTTGTTTAACCTTTTTGTATATGTAGTCGTATGGTTAGCTAAAAAAAAAAAAATCATGGAAGTTTTTCTTCCAATTGAAAAAAGTTTTTAATGTTTAATACTACTACTTAACTATTTTTAGGAAAAGATCTGGTTATGTTATCTATTCATCTCACTTGTTTCATCTTAATATTTTAAATCAAAGAAGGATTTTTGAAGACGGATATGATGAATATTACTCCTATGATGACTGTATTCTAGACAAAGTTGCAAATAATTCCCAAATAAAGAATATTTTGAAAACTGAGGAATCCAAGACAATTTCCAATGGGATTGATGAATCAATGTTTAAAAGTGTTTTTATTCAGATGGAAAATATTATAAAACTTGGTGAATGCAATAAACCAAATATAAAGCTTCAGACAACCTTTACCCTTACCAGCCTGACTGATTCAAATTTTGCTTGGATTGGTTATAGTAGACCTTTTCAATTTGATCTGGAATTTCCCCAATCAATAGTGGTAAAGGAGGTAAACAATACTTACAAATGCATTCAAAGTTAGGACTGTCAAGTGTTAAAGGCTACGTAATCACCAAGTTTTCTTACAGCAATTTTTGTCAAAAAATTAAATTTTTCAATATGCTGAACTTTTCTTTGCAGAGCCACCTCAAAGCTGTAATAAATCATTTACCTTATTTTTTGTTTAAGGAAAATGATATGGCGGGTATTTTCTTGGGTTTAAACAATATAAATTATATCATAATAACAGTATGAAATCTCTATTAGGTTTTTTCATCATATGATATGATTTCTCTTATTGGAGAAGTAGGAGGATGGACAGGGCTACTGCTAGGATACAGGTCTATTAATTTTTTTTTTCTTTTCTGAAAACTAAATCTTGTGTTCAGTGTGTTAGGTTTTGGATATGTTATCAGAGGAAAACTTGGCCAAAAAATTAGACTTAAGATATTCCTTTGTATTGTTATTGGACTATCTGCTGCTATACTCTACCAACTAACACTCTCAACACAGAAGCTGCAGAGTAGCCTGACAGGAACTAAAATAGAATACATGAAAACAGATCCTAATCTTAATATTTCAATATCAATCTGTAACACACAGATTCACTGGCCTATGGAAAATATTTCAGAACTTCAAAATTTCGACTCAATATTTCAAAGAAGTAAAGAAGATGCTGAATGGATTGAATATAAAGATGCCTTGTCAAAAATATTTATATGGGAAGAAGAACGATTCTTGGTTTACTTATGTAAAACAATGCCTTTCACTGGAGAAGAGTTGAAAATTGTTCATAGTCTTTATTCAGAAGAAGCTATATTTCTCCATGATCCTGGCTTTATTACGGGGGAAACTTCTTTGAAGCTTACAGGAGAAAAGCTACAGAAGAGCTCAACTCTTCTTTTAAATGCTAAACAGATTCAAAATATTGAAGAAGATAATGTCTGTTTGAACTTAATAGATTATGATTCATGCAGAGATGATTATATATCGCAAGAATTTAACAATACACACGGATGCATCTTGTTTAACATAAAGTAAGCAAACAATATGAAATTTATATTTGTGCCTTTGTCCATTTGTCCAGTTTAGTTATTTTACATTTAGAACTTAAGGAATTATAAGTAATAAAATCAATAAATTTTTGCGCTAAATGAGAATTTAGCCAATTCGTTTCCTGAACTGTACTGAGAATTTTGTAAATTAAGGAATCCAGGAAACAAATTTGAAAAATGTATTCTACCATCATCAGATCAGCTAACAGGAATATTGACAGTAATTCAAATAAAAAGAATTTTTAAAAAATCAAATGCCATGTAATTACTTAAAATTCATTCAATATAAGATAACAGAAAAACTTTGCAAAAATGGTTAATATATTTCAAACTTGTATTAACTGTCTTTAAAAGTGTCTGTAACTTTAAATGAAATGACAGAGCTATCCGCAAACTTTAAACTTGGTTTAAGTAAATGTTTGCAACCATGCAGGAAAAGTATACTGGATGTTGAACTGTTCTACAGAAATAAAACGGTTTGTTTATTATTTAGAAAAATAGTTGCTGTTTCATTGATTGTTTTCTTCTAGGAATCTGAAAAGAAGAATCTAATAATCAGGAAGCCCAGGAATATCCAGGTTCTTAAAAGTGAGTACATCTACACATTCTGGGAGTTTGCTGCAGAGTTCGGAGGCTGGGTTGGAATACTCTTTGGATTCTGCTTTCTGGATGTTTTTAATGCTCTCTTAAAAAGTGTTATTCATATTGTGGGAAAATATTACTAACATGCACAAGTTTTAGCCTTTCACCTTTAAATCTCTAAAATTAGGAACGACTAACATTTATATGACAATTCTGTATGTTTTTGTAAAATAAAAATGGTTTTATGAACAACACCTAGGTTTAATGGAAAATTTTCGCACTTTGAGACAAAATTTGAAATCCTTTTTGCAAATGTTCTCCAGGTTTTGTTAACATAATGCATTACTTTTAACGTAATATATAGATTAATCCAAAAGTTTTAAAAAAACCTTTAAATATATCATATTGGTTACCAAAACATTTTTCTTCAAATTATAATGAATTCACAGTAAAATAAAATTTTTCAAGATTTTAATTAATTAAAATCTTTAAAAATCTGTTAAAAATTAATCATGCTGTAATTAGAGATTGGCCCGTTCTGCTTTTGATCATTTTGTTTGTTCATGGTTTCTGATCGACTGCATTTTGTTGTTTTCTTTTTTGTTAAAAAATTTCAAAAGAAATTGATTTCATTGATAAATATCGTTATTTTTCCATCTATTTAGTTAGTTTTCTCACTGAACAATCTTTCAGTAAAATTGTTTTTTTCACTGAAATCATTTTTTTTGCTCTTTTTTTAAAAAATTACTGTTTTTAACTTTTCTTAACAATCCAATTCGTTTGTTGAATGATACCATAGTTCACAAATTTAGTTTGATTTTGAAATATTTTATAATTGTTCACAAAAACGATGCTGATTAATGGAGCACGATTGCAGGGAGAGTGGTTTGGTGGAGGTAGCAGGGATGTANTACAAGGTATGGGGAATAAGAAAATAGCCTCCCTGCAAAATTTTGTTTTAAAAATGAGTCATTTCATAGACGTTTTGATGATGTTTTACATTTAAATCATTTTATCATTATGCTTGATGCTTTGAAAAACTAAATTCATAGACATTTTGGGTAGCATTGTTAAATCCTTAAATGCAGAAACAAAAGAATAAAATGAATAGTAAAACAGACATGTCCTCCTCAAATTTAATCTGATAAAATTTTAAAGAGTGTCCTTGGGAATCATTTAAACAACCAAGCTTATATTTGCTTGATTCACTTCTAAAAAAGATATTTATTAGCCATCTGAAGATGTTTTGGTTTACAATGAAATATATATTCTGGCAAACAAGACAGATGTTTAAAATCTAGAGTGATATGTTAGAGTTGGAGAGAGTACAATCATGAATAGGGCTGGGCAAAGTTCTGTTAACAAAATGGAGGTTTTTGAAAATCAAAAGAAGAGTCTATTAACCAATGGCAAAAACCCTTATTTTTTAGATCAGTAACAAAATGGATTAGGGGTTTATGAAAAAAATTATCAAGTTGGTTAAAAACGGAAACAAAAAAGCTATAAACAGTTAATTTCGATTTTTTCTGTGATTAAAATTGCAGAAAACTTCAAAATCAAATTTTAAAATGTTATGTGCTTTTTTTTTGCTGTACTGTGGTTCATTATTAAAGAAGGGAAACAGATCGGTTTCTTAAAATACAAACAAATAAATTTATGATTTTTAGTTTTAATTTAAAATTAAAAATTATAAATAAGTTTTTATTAATGCAATTTATAATCTAAAATCATAATTTAAAATAAAGAATTATAAATTATTGAAATTTTTTTTTCAAAAAGTACTATTTTCTTTAATTTGAGAAAAATTAAACCTTTACACATAATATTGTTAACCCTAAACAATGGATACTCCATTGTAAAGTCATCTTTGACCAAGAATTCTACGACAGCCAAACCAAAAATGTTCACACCCCCCCCCCCATCTCTAACAAAAATATGAACAAACTTCATGTGTAGTAATAAAATTTCAAAAAGTTAAACAAAAGAATAATATTCATAAAAAAATAGTGATTTACATTGATAATCAATTGTCATTTTATTTTAGAAGTTTAAATGTTATTTTATTCTTGATAACCAGACGCCTCAATTCACCCCACCATCCTCAACTAGTAAGGATGTTTGATAATATAATAAAAACATTGTTGTTAACCATACTTATTTATAGAATTGAAATATACCTACTGCATGTATTATCTTCTTTGGATTTGTGGTGAATTTGAGAAGACCTCTGGAACTATTGCCCATTATTGCCAACTATTGTCATCCATTGCCAACTATTGCCAACTCTTGTCTTCTATTGCCTATTATTGCCAACTATTGCCAACTATTGCCTCCTATTGCCAGTTATAGACGCTATTGCCAACTATTGCCTCCTATTGCCAGTTATAGACGCTATTGCCAACTATTGCCAACATTCTATTGCCAACTTGAGACCTTAAATTGTCCAGGACCATAGTTTGGAAAATATATACCCCTCCTTGAACTCAACAAATATTCATTACAAAAACTTGATATTATGCCAATTTTCTCCCCTTTTTTCCTTCTTTCTTTCATTTTCGTTTTCTTTTTTTCATTTTTTCATTTGTCTCAGTGCCCCCCTTTTGGAGGTAAAAAGGGGGGCACGTTTCCCTGTCCCTACCTCCATATTTGAGGGACTGAATTACAAGGAATTGAGTCTTTGCAACACACTTTGAATTTTTCTGATCTTAATATCTTTGCAAGTTTGAAATATTAACTCTGTTAGGTTCTCCGGGTATCTTTACATCGAATACAATATTGAATGTGCTAAACAATATTTTTTGATTATTAACACTGCACCAAGTGCCACA
Source organism: Eurytemora carolleeae (assembly GCF_000591075.1). Taxonomy (NCBI): domain Eukaryota; kingdom Metazoa; phylum Arthropoda; class Copepoda; order Calanoida; family Temoridae; genus Eurytemora; species Eurytemora carolleeae. Next base: position 353,368 of record NW_019396118.1, on the reverse strand, counting down.
GCCCAGGATCTGGACTCGGTCATGACTGCAGACTGCAGAGGGTGTGAAAGGTCAACTATGGAATATGGGTTTTTCTGCTTAATTTTTTAGACATCCCATCCCTATGCATTATGGTGTTTATAAAAAAAAAGTTAACTATAATTGCTGTTATATTGCATGTCTTGTTTTTATACGGGTTGAGGATTTTTAAGAAGAATAGATAACTGATCTCTTAAAAATTCTGAAAACATATCCACCCAAAAGTACGATTTTGAATGTCGACTATGCGCTCAAACTCAGGATTTACAGATCTTTAACAAGTTTAATATGTCTCAAATGAATCCTAAAGAATTAAAACCTGTGTATGGCTTGTATAGTAATACAGTCGTCGTCGTATACATCAATACAATTTAATTTTGAATTTTTAACTGGATACATATTACAATGGAAACAAGGCGATGCTGTAAAATTAACAGTGTCTCTGTGTTTACTTGTAAACTTTGGAAATTCTTGTTATTAATCAAAACTTAAATAGAAAAGTCGTCATCATAGTATTGATAAAAAGGCCGACAACTGAATGAAAATATTTTTGTTTAAGTTTATGCGTATAGCATCATTACTTCATACACTTAATGTAGATTTTCATTTACAGACTAACTTGGAAAGCCAACTTTCTCTGCAAAAGTCAACCCAATCAACAATTATCAATCAACCCAATCAACTTAGAACTTTTAAACCAAGATTAGAAACAACATCAAACGCACTTCAGAACTGTTAATAACGAAGTCAATATTCTACAGTGTAAATAAAAAAATACTATAGCTGACGCGGACGGAAAGTGGTTCAATTTTTTCTGTTCATTTATACATATTCTACAGTAATAACAAGAACCAAGAAGACGACATTTAAACAAACTTAAATGAATTTGATGTAACCAAAGATAATATATATATAGATACGCTGGCAGGTAGAAACCTCCTTCCTAAATTGCTTGTAGCAGACAACTAATTTTTGTCCCTCTGAGATAATGTGCAAGGAGAGACATCTATAGCAAATTGATTACTTTCTATATTCATTTCTCCCCCTGCTGCCATCTGTAGAAAATACGCATTTGTGTTATATAAACATACAGTACGCGTATTGCATCCTGTATAGTTCAAGTGTTGCTATCTGGACCTGTTTGACCAATAAAATTAAATTTCTAGGTAACACAAACATACAGTACGCGTTTTGATTATGTTATGCAGTAAGAGAGAAAAAGATCTAAATGTTTTAGACAAGTTGAACTTTGAAGACACCTTTTTCTAAAAATGTAGATGGCTTTCAGGCTCAAATTTTTATTTTCAACAGTCCAATGAACATAAAATACAGAAAATTTGCAGTGTAGTAAATTTTTATATTTTAATTCTGAATTAAGTTTTTAAAAGCCTTTGCCTCGGCAAATTTATATATGCAAAAATATTTGCAGAATTTCTTCGCAAAAGTTGTGCAATCGGCTTTCTTTTGTTAAAGGCTTTCCAAAGAGTTGTAAGAAGTCGAAATCCAATGACCGGAGGTAGGTCTAAATATAGATTTAGTCGGGTAAAGGTAAGAAAAGGCATTCAGGCAATATGCCAAAAGACTCAGGCAGTAGGTATAAAATCCCCACTTTGCGCCAAAAGTGATGGGCATGTGTTAGTTAGAAAACTCAAAAAGTTTGAAGAGCCTCAGACCAATACTTTTATAGTCTCCAAAAATGTCAGGGGGAGGGGGGTAACCAGAGACCCCCCCCCCCCAGCCGGAATGGGGCTAACTTTATTGCACAATAACAAAGAAAAGATTAACAGTTCCTTCCTGCATTTGTCTGCAGAATTTTCCTATGCTTTTGGAAAGTTTAAAAAAACAGAGGTTTAAAGGGGCTGTTTTCTTATTTGGGTAATTTCATGGCACATTTGAATTATTTTAAAAAATTAAACTAAGGCTATCAAAGGGGATAATGGACTGGGGCTGGCTCATTTCTTTTTTATATACCAATCCAATTGAAGTTTTGAGCGCACCAAACCTGGATGATCATTTTAGGAAAGTAATGGAGTTTTTTTTGAGATTTTGGGGTGAAGGGGGTGATGAGCCAGTTGTGAGCCATGAAGAGCCAGGAGCAACCGACCATAGTAATGTTGAATGGGATGTATTGTTCGACCGGATCCTGTCCGCTATTAGGACTTTGTCCTAGATTCGCATTCGATGTACTTTTTAGTCATAATTTTTATTTAAATTGCGTTAATTTTCGTATGCCATTCAGTACGACTTGCACATTTAAACCATGTCTAGTCAAATTCCTACCTCAGTTTTATTTGCATTGATTAATTTGTTTCATTAAGTACAATATGCAGTATACATTGTTGATACTATAGTACGCATTTAGTGTTATCACGCATAAACACATTGATAAATTAGCAACAATCCAGAGGATAAAATGCCATGCGTACGACAGAGATGGTGCTGATTGCACCTTTTCTCAAGACCTCAAATTTCTACCCGCCAGCGTATCTATATCAACGATAATATATATATAGATATGCAGACAGGTATAAATTTAGAGGTCTTGAGATAATGTGCACACAGCATCATCTTTGTCGTACGCATGGCATTTTATCCTCTGGATTGTTGCTAATTTATCACTTTGTTTATGCGTGATAACACTAAATGCGTACTATAGTATCAACAATGTATACTGCATATTGTACTTAATGAAACAAATTAATCAATGCAAATAAAACTGAGGTAGGAATTTGACTAGACATGGTTTAAATGTGCAAGTCGTACTGAATGGCATACGTAAATTAACGCAATTTAAATAAAAATTATGACTATAAAAGTACATCGAGTCTAGGACAAATTACAACTGATCTGATCATAACATAAACAAAACGCGTACTGTATGTTTGTGTTACCTAGAAATTTAATTTTATTGGTCAAACAGGTCCAGATAGCAACACTTGAACTATACAGGATGCAATACGCGTACTGTATGTTTATATAACACAAATGCGTATTTCCTACAGATAGCAGAAAGGGGAGAAAGGCATATAGAAAGTAATCAATTTGCTATAGATGTCTCTTTGTGCACATTTTTTCAGAGGTTCAAAAATTAGTTGTCTGCTACAGGCAATTTAGGAAGGAGGTTTCTACCTGCCTGCATATCTATATATATATTATCGTTGATCTATATATATATATTATCTTTGGATGTAACAAAGTGAATAGTTTTACTAGACACTTATTTAATCATTAATTCAGTGAAAAAGGTCTGTTTACACTGCAAATTTGCTCATTAAACTTTTCGAAGTTATCATTTGGTTCTAAAAGTCGTCTTCCTATTTCAGAGTTTTCACTGTAATATCGTGATAGTAGGATGCAAACAATCAATTCTTTGGGTTTTTCTTCAGTCGCAAATAAATCATCTTAGAAAACCATTAAAAAAGAAAATACTTTGAAATGAATTTTAAAGGTAAAAATCTATAAAATTTCAGCTAAAATTGGAACCTGCAGTTGTGAATATACATCTGAGTCCTCGGTTTCGGGTTTAACCTAAATAATTCTCTGTAGTGTATATTAAGTTTTAAAGGGCGCCGTTTTATGAAACACCAATTTTATGTTGACAGATTCTCTATTTAAAGTTGCTTTTAGTTCAAAATTTAATACGTGTTTGTTTACTTTAATACATAAATATTGGGTGTGAAAATATGAAAAATAAAAAGTATCAAGCAAATAAGAAATTTTTTAAAAATGAAGTCTCTAAAACTTTTTAAATTTCCACCCCTTGAGCTGTAATACGCATGTTACTCTTACATAAACAATTATCACGAAACCTGCTAGCTAGAACATTTGCGAAGAATGTGAATAAAATGCTTATGCAATTTTACATAAAGAGTGCGCAGTCCAGAACATTCCTAGCTTTACGTGTATCAATCAAGGTTTACGCATATCAATCAAGGTTTACGCGTATCAATCAAGGTTTACGCGTATCAATCAAGGTTTACGCGTATCAATCAAGGTTTACGCGTATCAATCAAGGTTTACGCGTATCAATCAAGGTTTACGCTTATCAATCAAGGTTTAAGCGTATCAATTAAGATTTACGCGTATCAATCAAGACCAATTTTTCCAAAAATTAATCTTGGGAACCCTTGGTAAAATAAACTTTCTTTAACTTCTCTTTAAAGTAATTGTAAATAATTATTATTAAATAATTAATTAATTAATTAATTAATTAAATAATCATTTTTGATTTTAGTTAAACATTTCTAATGCTAACTTCTAACAAAAATATTGATAGGATAAAATCATTGCAAAAGAAAGCTATTCGTCTATAGTTGGGGTTACCTAGAATAAGTCACACAGTGGAAGCTTTTTGGGCTTTGAACATGCTCCCCTTCGGAAAGTTAGGAATTTTTAATGTTATAAAATTTTTATTTCAATTTAAAGAAGACCAATTACCACCAACATTTAAAAAAGATTTCACATTATCAAAAAATATCAAAAACGCAAATCTTATAAACAGAAATGATTTTTCTATTCCTAGAGTAAAATCTATTAAAATTGGACTGCTCCCCCTCACAATTTCCCTAAAATAAGGTATGAAAAAAACGACACTTTTCAAATCTTTCAAATATCAATCTTATTTCGAATTTTAAACAGAATTTAATTAAAAAATTTTATTAGCAGAACAAATGTATAAATTCTAACACATGCTATGTTTGCAAACGAATCGAAGAAAGCAAAGACGATTTTACAAAGAAAAGTCTAAAAAGATTAAAAAGAATTAAAGATATAATCAAGCATAAAGGATTTCATAAATCGGCGCGAATTAAAAAGATGCTTCAAAATACCCATTTTGCGTAAAACCTATAAATTTTTCACAACCCATTAGGACTATTTTATTTCTCTAAACATTACAAATAAATCTATCATTTTTATTTTTAAAAGTTGTTTGTTCATCGTCGAAAAATACTAACAATCCACCACTGGTTTTTATTAAATATAATGTAAACAATAAATGTGTAACTTTCCTTTTCCTTTCATTTTTTATATTTTTTTTTAGGATTGGGGGGAAATAGACCCCCAACTTCTATTTTGGAGGTTTTCAAATATTTTCTCCTAAACACTTAATTTTGTATGTTTTTGTTATTTTTCAAAAGTAAAAGATTACTTACTTACTTACTAAATTTTCGTTATTAAAGTCGACCCACTCAACTTAGAATCTAAAAACCAAGCTAAGAACATTTCCGTGGGTCTACAGAGTTCCCCAATAAAAATTTGAAGCAAATCGGTCCAGGTGTTCCTGAGTTATGATCTGACAAACAAACAAACAGATGTTACAACGTTTTATATATAGATATATAATATATATATATATAAGAAAAGAGTCTTATTCACAATTTTAGTGAATTTATTGTATTCATGCTAACCCGGTAACCTAACTAATCAGGGTACCAGTATTTCCATTTATATGCTAAAGTACAACAATCTCACTGCGTTTTTAACCAGACATGTAAATATCTGCATAAAAAACTCGTTTAAAACTACGTATAATATATGTTATCTAATCTGTTATTCATACTTTGTGACAAGTGAAACGTGTAAAATTTGCATCAAAAACTCGTGAGTAACCTTGAAAATATTTTCTGTTCATTCCGACAATTTTTCTTAAAATAAGGATATTTAGAACTTTTCTACATAATCTTTACTTTTCCCTAATTACATGAAACAATTTATAGAATTCTTTTAATAATTATTAAATGGATAAAATGACTAAGAGTGAAAAAGCCTTGAATGTTAAATTTGTCGTTGTTAGTTTAATAATATTCAAAATTTAAGTATGTTTTTCAAAATTTAATCCGGCGCTCAATTGGAACTGGTTTTGGCGGATTTGAGACGCGGCTCAAATTCATTAAATTCTGAATCTGGTATTATTTCTAAAAACCTTCTATTCAATGTCCTATGACTAGATAAATAAAACATAAACAAGAGAACAAAACTTTTGTGTGGGATATAGTTAATCTTGAACTTTGATCTCGTTATCTTTTTTGGACACTTTTAAATTTAAGGATCTCGAATGATCTCCTAATTTTCGTTATCCCTGCAGGGCAGGAAATTAATTGAATTAATCCTGCATCATAATACGGAGATCAATGCTAGATCCCGAGATTTAAAAGACTTTCTGACTTAAAGGGACTGTAAGCGTAATTTCTAGTAACCTTCCATGCAAAGAGGACAGTGGCCGCTTTACATCAGTACCCTTGACTGTTCATTGAGGATAAATGTGTTAAATAGCTGTTATTCTGAAACCTGGTGTACGCTGTGTACAGTTGAAACTCAGCACATCTGTTCCATTGAGTGTTCATTGAGTATAAATGTGTTAAATAGCTGTTGTTCTAAAACCTGGTGTACGCTGTTGGAACTCAGCTCAGCTGTTCCATTACTAGCGTTCCATGAAAATATCGTTTTTTTTATGTTAAAAGTGGTTTTTCAGGATTTAAAAGTAAATGTTTATTTTTCGCCAATTATAGAAAGTAACTATTGAGGGATGACATTTCTTACAAACACAGTGTTAAACAATTAGAAGTATTCCAGCACGAACGATGAAAGCATGAAAAAAAAAATAATTTAAACTGACATGACGGCCCATCTCTATAACGTTCTAGATCTTACGATACATCTGCCTATTTCCTCCTAATAGACCGGGCCCCCAAGTGTTTTACTACGTACTTTATCCTCAACATGAAAGCTTTGATGCGTTGAAAATGATACTACTGTTGATACTACGGATTCTTAGGGTGTATCATATAACACGTGTCGCCATATAAAGCATATGCTTTCAATACAACTTCAGTTTAAAACATCGCACCATCAGGAGAACATATTTACAATTTACTAAAGAACAAGTAGGTTTGCAATCTAGAAATAATTTAATAAAAATCCTGATCAAGTCTAAAGGGCCTGTTATAAGCGCTATTTCATGTGACCCATGAAAAGATGGCAATGCCTGATTTACAACGGTACCCTTAAACGCTTTTTCTGATATAGAATTATTTAGATATGCATGTTTTTGTTTATTGAAACTGTTTATTGTTGTGCTTTCTCTGAAAATGTGACTTCAGTAAAAAATGTAAAAATTCACAGAAATAAACACTTTCCAAGACACAAAAACGACGACATTTTTGATCTGATTAATGTTATAAGGGTACAGTTGTGAATCAGACACTGTTATCCTGTACTGGAGGGTCACTTGAAATTACGCTTACAGTCCCTTTAGCAATTTCTCGTACATTTACAAGCGATAAATCACTAGTTTTACAGGACACCCGCCATGTTGTTAAAAATCTCAATACTTAAAATTTCCTGATTTTCTTGTTATCATTATAAAGTACATTTCCCAGATTTCGGAAGATCGGAAGTCCATAAAGTCGTTTCATTAAAATTCTGATATCGATAAAATCCTGGGGTCATGTGAGTGACCACCAAAAAATTGACCAGGTCAGTTTTACCTTCCTTATTTTTCGGTTCAGAATAAAAAGTTTACATATTTTTTGTATTTTCTAACTATTAAGTTTGAGACAACACAAATAAACAAACGCAATTCATGTATTCTAGACCCGTCATGTTGGCCTAAAACTATTTAAAAAGATGAGCAATGTTGATGAAATATTTACAAATATTGAATTCGCAATGGTTATACAGTTAACTAGAAGTAACTTGGTTTAATATAATAATAATATTATCTATTTAGGATTTATTGAGGGTAAAACTATTTAAAAAGATGAGCAATGTTGATGAAATATTTACATGTATTGAATTCGCAATGGTTATACAGTTAACTAGAAGTAACTTGGTTTAATATAATAATAATATTATCTATTTAGGATTTATTGAGGGTAAAAGAATCAGCTTGAATTTTGAGAAAATTTATAAAAACGTAAAACAATCAGTGAAAAGTCTGACATATTAGAAGCTAACTTGTACTGGGACTTGAGGACTAGAGAACTAGAGGACTACAGGGTTAGAAGACTACAGGACTAGAGGACTAGAGGACTACAGGACTAGAGGACTACAGGACTAGAGGACCACAGTACTACAGGACTGCAGGACTAGAGGACAAGATTGAGGACTACAGGACAAAAGAACTAGAGGACTAGATCAATAAATGGCGGGCTGGTTACACATTGTTCTCACATCTCTTTGGATAGTTCATCTAAATGCTAAAGGTAGATTTAAGAAAATTAACCTAAGGCCGAATTTAAAGAATTTAAGCCGCGGCTCAAATTTTGTTGGTTCCCATAAATTAGCATTAAATTTTTCAAGATTTGCCGGCGCTCAATTGAAACCGGTTTTGGGGGATATCAGACGCGGCCGGCTTAAATTCATTAAATTCGGGCACTAATGATTTTATCATTAAAACCATCTTCAATATTTTCATCTTGTTTTGATTTCCTCATGTGAGTCTTGACATTCAACTTAACAATGGGGCTCAAGAAAATCAAGACTTTTTGTGTATTCCCATGCCCGGGGATTTTTTAAATTCAAGATTCCCTTTCTATTTCGCGGAGTTTTAAAATAATCGCACATTTTTATCAAACTTGAATTGAATTAGATTTATATATTCAACTTTCTTGTTTGATCATTTGGGAAATTATATTTTTTCTTGTGATATTTTTATTTTTTGTTTGTTTTCGGTTCAAACAAACAAAAAACTAAAAGAGCCCGGCCAAAAAAAAACATATTGTCCCGCATTATAAGACATGACAAATAGATAAACTGCATGTCACACGAAAATAAGGAGCTATGATTTTGGATACCTAAAAAATTATTGTAAATAATATTATTAATAGCTTTATTATGATAATTTAGCAGGTTTTAAGTAAATGATCAAAATGCAATATAAACAAAAAGAAAATATTTTTATCTCTGCTACCTCAGCAATCAGCATTAATATTCCAATTAATTTAATTTATTATCTTAAATTTGATTTTTATTAAGTAACGACTAATTTTAATCTCAATCATTTTTTATTGATAACAATATATGTGACGGAAGTGGAAAGGGCGTTAGATAAAGTCTTACCCACAAAGGAAGAGACTTAACAGAGACGACTGTACGGAATTTTATTCTCTGTTTCCTTAAATAAGTTCAAGGCAGAAGACTTAATTTAACCGATTAAGAGATATATTTTAATAGTTTTAGGTCGTCTTTACAGTCTCATCTTTGTGGGGAACGTTTAGATTTTTATTAAACGTTTCTTAAGATATATTTGAGCAATTATCAGAAGGTGCAGTTCCTATTTGTATGTTAAAGTACTTCGCTAATATCAATATTTTTATATGTCAGCTATACCTATTTAGACGGCTCGACCTTATTGGCGAACTTTTTTGAGGAAACTCATGGGTACCTCTAGGGGTGAGGGGGGGGGGAAGAAATGTTTTCTTTCAAAAAGTAGATTTTTTGTAAATTCCTCTGGCAACACCGGGTACTTTAGCTAGTGTCTTTTAAATCAATGAACTGTTTATTTACCCAGGACTGTACAGTGATCCTATTCAAACCAGCGAGCAAACCATTCTCTGGCAGACACCGGAGAAGTCCGATGTAACCCCGTTAGAAACAAACCCAGAAGGTAATTTATCATTTTTACCGTCTTTAAACTATTATTACTGACCTATGATTCCCCCAACAGAGGGAGGTCCGGATACTTCTTAATGCTTGCTCTGGATATTTTGCAGACAAAATTGGTCTTAGGAACCCTTGTTTAAAATTTACTTAACAATTCCCTGTAAAGTGGTTGTGAATAATTATTATCGCCTTTTAACTAACATTACTGACCCATGATTCCCCCAACAGAGAGAGGTTAAGTTACTCAACGCCCCTTGGGACAATAAAATAAAAAACACCCCCTCTGCTAAGTTCCTGTGCACACATTCGCGCATTTTATCTCAAAAGACGATTAAAATGGTTAAAACTACTAAAATCATAAATTTTAACTTTATCAAGTGTTTCCTTTGACAAAATTTTGGTCTTTGGAACCCTTGCTAAAGTAAAATTCCCGAAACTTCCCAATGGAGTAGTTGTAAATAATTTGAATATGTTTTTTTTAGTTCGGTATATGAAGCCTTTGCCCAAAGGAACAAACGAAAACAAATCATTTTTAGACACTGTTCGGTAAGTAAAATTTAAACTGTTCGGTAAGTAAAATTTAAACTGTTCGGTAAGTAAAATTTAAACTGTTCGCTAAGTAAAATTTAAACTGTTCAGTAAGTAAAATTTAAACTGTTCAGGAAGTAAAATTTAAACTGTTCGGTAAGTAAAATTTAACTATTCGGAAAGTAAAATTTTAACTGTTCGGTAAATAAATTTAAACTGTTCGGTAAGTAAAATTTAAACTGTTCAGTAAGTAAAATTTAAACTGCTCGGTAAGAAAAATTTAAACTGTTCTGTAAGTAACATAAACTGTTCGGTAGGTAAAATTTACACTGTTCGGTAAGTAAAATTTAAATTGTTCGGCAAGTAAAATTTAAACTGTTCGGTAAGTAAAATTTAAACTTAAATGGTGAAATTTTGATGATTATTAATAGCATAATTTCAGTTGAATACCTTAAGACAAAAATAATGTTGCAATTACAAATGTTACCCGTAGGTCGATCAAATTACTATCTTTGATAATTTAAGGAATGTGAAATGCACATAATTCAATTTTATTATAATCTATTTTAATCTTTAAATTGATATGATAAATTTTTTTTATTTTTGAGGCAGCTTCACTCACTTTTAATGAACAGAATTATCCACAAAGGATGAGACTTTAGAGACGACTGTACTGTACTGTACTGTACTGTACTGTACTGTACTGTACTGTACTGTACTGTACTGTACTGTACTGTACGGAATTTTGTCTGTCTGTTTCCTTATGATTTTTATTCCCAGTCACTGTAAACTTGTTTATTTTATTACATATTCACTATAGAAGCCATAAAAAGCTTATTTTCTTTAGGGGGAAGAATACATTTAACTTGAAATTGTCAAATTTAAAGAGTTTCAGATCGTCTTTACAGTCTCATCCTGTGTGGGTAACCCTGTATATTAAACAGGATGCCTGGAACCCAGTGGTGCGGTAAAGGTTGGAGAACAGATTCATTTTCTAAACTTGGTGGATACAGTGCTGCAGATAGGTAAGTCAGAATCAGAAAACTCTGGAATAGGAAGACGATATAAAAGCAGTAATTAATCGTATTTGATATTGTTTATTGTTAAAAAGAAAATAGTTGTATTAGTATCTTATGTATGCATTTATCACTTGAAATTGGTCTGTTTATACTGCCCAATTGCTGTGTCTTAAGTTCATTTGACTATTTCAAAACAGACTTGATTCTAAAAGTCGTCTTCCTATTCCAAAGCTCTACCTATTTCTAAATACTCTTTATAAATGGGAAGAAAAAAACTATGGTATAATAAGATTAATCCTGAAACCGATTTGATATGAATTTGAGCTACGTCGCTGAACCACCAACTTCACCCGGTTCAAATTTGAACCACCTATTCAAAGTTATTGAAAATGGTGATTCAAATTTAAAATTAAAAGTTTAAATTCATTAATTCTGTTCGCGAACAAATATAAATAAATATACTGTGAGATCCAGGAAACTCTTTAATAGGAAATAATTGATAACTTTATATTCAGGGTTACTCGCAAAGACTGATAGTACTAAAGAGACGACCCAAAATCGTAAAAATATGACATTTGAAGCTTGATTTTTGGTTTCTATTTTAAATTGAATATTTTTATGGGTTACTTAATTATTTAGCGTAGAAATAAGTCAGTTTTGGTCTGCAAGGATCCCTGAATGCAAACAAACGTATGAAACAAATTCCATTCAATCGTCTTTGAAGTATTATCCTTGTGATAACCATGTACAAAGTAAGAGCATTAGACAGTAGACACAGCAATTGAGAAGTGGAAAACAGGCTCAATTGACTTTATAAGAGATTTAATAGTTTCTTGTAGAACATGAAATATAAATATTACTATAACTATGTAAGTCAATTATTGCTTTCATGTTTTTTGATTCTCGCTGTACAAGAATTTTTTAAAAAATTAAAAAATCGAAATTTGAATTACTCATTTTACAAATTTGGTGTCAAGGGGACTGTAAGCGTAATTTCAAGTGACCACAGACCATCCATGCAAAGATGGCGATGTACCTGATTTTCAAAGGAAACATTGAAACCATACTATTATCAAAGATGTCGTTTTTCTGACTGAAAAAAGTGTTTATTTCTGTGTGTTTCTCCTATGTTGCGAAAAAGCAAGACATATTCAAATGAAAAGTTTAAAGAAACAAAAACATTGATATCTTATACTATTGATAATATAAAGATTTCAAGTGTATACCGGTGTAAATCGGGCATTCTCTCTTTGCATGGAGGTTCACTTGATATTACGCTTACAATCCCTTTAATAACTTGGTTTAAACTCTAGGTGCTGCCGGCAACATGACCTTGGTTGTCAGATTAGTATTCAAGCCGGTCAAACTAAATATGGACTTACTAACTATAGGTTGGTATACTTTATTGGACATTTGATTAATATTCAGAATTTGTTTACGAAACTTGTGTGTCTTAATGGAATAGAGTTTTTGACACAAACTCTGATTTCTCATCACATATCTTTGCAAACCAATGTCGTACAACTTAGATATTTTATACTATGAATTCTGATACACCAAATAATATAAGCATAAAATTTCTAATAAAACGAGCGTAAAGTTTTTAAAAGTTCAAAACGAATGGTTTGTTTTTAAAAACGTTTGACAACCCCACACACATGCGACAGAAAAGTTTAATCGTATTCTGGATCCAACTTATTCTTAGCAATAATTTCTGTTAAAACTATCTTTAGTCAGATTAAATTGTTCATGGAATGAAAATAACAACAACAAATAATTGATTTTGGTTTATTTTTTAGGTTTCATACGGTGATGCATTGTACCTGCGATGATAGGTAGGCTACCATATAAATAATACAGTGGTAGGCGATTATATAAATACAATGAAGACGAATTTTTATTTAAATTTTGATTGTTTTTTTCGAATTGCAAGTTTACAAGTAATCAAAGAGAAGCTTTTTTAACTGACAGCTTCTCTTGACTTCTATGTTTATTTGTATCTACTATCTATGCTGTTTAACAGCTTGATATAAATCAAAATTGAAATTGAAAGTCGTCTTTATTATATTGATATAATCGCTTACCTTCCTAATAATAAATTTTCTTGTCTGAAAGACTGACATTCTTTACAAGTAAATGTTAGATCTTGTTTTTATATTTATTTAAATAATTAAATGCTAAAAATAGCTTAACTTCTAGGAAATTGTAATCTAATATATCTAGTATCTTAGAAATACAGTCTGAAACATTTTTCTCAGAAATCCTATTAATGCATCTTCCATCGTGTTCGGTTAATTTTGGAAGAAAAATTGAGAAATCCTACGAGCAGTCAGAGAAATAAAAAATCACTTAAATATATTTTAAGTTAACATAAGCGCAACATAGTTTTATTATGAATATAAAAATATACAAAACAAGAATAAACAAGAAACTAAATTATAAATACATTATATCAACAACTTGGGCATCAATTTTAACATTAAAATGAATATTATTTTAAAACTGAATTTTCAAACGAAATGATTAGATATGAAAACAATTGTTTACTTCAGAACATGAATATAAAAAATGATAAAAAGTATCCACATCATGTAAATAATATGTGCTTAAAACATACACATCGTACAATGTTATACATGGTAAAGATAATAATCATGTTAATATTAAAAATATTTCATGGAACTGTGAATGTTACAGGGTTTCACACAAAGGTTGAGATTTCAGAGATGACTATACGGAATTAATACTGTTTGTTTTTTAGATTAATGGTGTCCATTGTTTGTAAACTTAATTCATTCTTTGCTAAATTTTTAAATATTTAAAGAGTTTCAAGTATTCTTTATAGTCTCATCCTGTGTGGGTAACCCTTTATTATAAATTCGAATATTTATGTTCGAATTCTTGTTCAGGTTTAGATCCTGTTTGAAGATGAACCATATTCTTGTTCAGGTTTAGATCCTGTTTGAAGATGGCCCATATTCTTGTTCAGGTTTAGATTCTGTTTTAAGATGTCCCATATTATTGTTCAGGTTTAGATTCTGTTTGAAGATGACCCATATTCTTGTTCAGGTTTAGATCCTGTTTGAAGATGGCCCATATTCTTGTTCAGGTTTAGATTCTGTTTTAAGATGTCCCATATTATTGTTCAGGTTTAGATTCTGTTTGAAGATGACCCATATTCTTGTTCAGGTTTAGATTCTGTTTATAGATGACCCATATTCTTGTTCAGGTTTAGATCCTGTTTGAAGATGACCCATATTCTTTTTCAGGTTTAGATCCTGTTTGAAGATGAACCATATTCTTGTTAAGGTTTAGATCCTGTTTGAAGATGGCCCATATTCTTGTTCAGGTTTGAAGATGAACCATATTCTTGTTCAGGCTTAGATTCTGTTTGAAGATGATCCATATTTTTGTTCAGGTTTAGATTCTGTTTATAGATGACCCATATTCTTGTTCAATTCTGTTTGAAGATGAACCATATTCTTGTTCAGGTTTAGATCCTGTTTGAAGATGATCCATATTTTTGTTCAGGTTTAGATTCTGTTTATAGATGACCCATATTCTTGTTCAGGCTTAGATTCTGTTTGAAGATGATCCATATTCTTGTTCAGGTTTAGATTCTGTTTATAGATGACCAATATTCTTGTTCAGGTTTAGATTCTGTTTTAAGATGGCCCATATTCTTGTTCAGGTTTAGATCCTGTTTGAAGATTACCCATATTCTTGTTCAGGTTTAGATCCTGTTTGAAGATGACCCATATTCTTGTTCAGGTTTAGATCCTGTTTGAAGATGACCCACACAAACTCGGGAAACATTGTAGGAAATTTGTTCTTTAATATTGGAACAATACCTTGCTTTACATTTACACATTCAGAGGTAAATATTCGTATACAATGGTCGGCTGTTATATCAATACAACGAGGACGACTTTTCAATTCAAGTTTTGATTTTATTACAAACTATTTTCAAAATACAAGTTTACTAAAGTAAACACAGAGAAGCTGTTATAGACAGTTTTTCTATGTTTCCATGCTTATGTGTATCTATACCATTAAAAGGTTAGTATAAATCAAAAATTGAAATCAAATGTCGTCATCCTTGTCTTTTTATATTTACGACGCCAACTGTTGTTGCCAAGACCAAACTAAAGTAATAATGACAACTTTTATTGGTGGATTTCCAAAATTATTCAGAAAATGAAATTTTTTTATTTCGACCATGAATCTTTCTTGAAGGGGAGTAAGCTTCTTTAAAAAAAGACTTAAGTCTTTGTCGCAAACTCAATTTTCTAATTTTCTTTGCGACCAATTTTTGTAGACCTTAGATATTTTAAACTATGATTTTTTTCCGATAAAATGTTCTAAGTTCGAAATATCAAAGCTTTACACCATCAGGTTAAAAAATATCATTATTAGAAGTCTGAGTTTGTTGTAACGACTTAATTAATTCCATTGGGCCTGATTTGTAAAGCCATAAGATACAAACAAAAAGAGAAACAGAGCCAATATATTATAATCGTAAAAAATTAATCATAAATATTCACTTAAAAAAACTATTTGGATGTAGGTTTGCACGGCTCGAAATTGGTGGGGAAGCTGCCTTGAAACAAAAACAGTACAGAAAGCAAACTGGAGACGAGCTATTCCATACTAATTGTATGCACACAAGTTCACTGCAACCTAGACAGAAAGAAAATTGTATGTAAAAATACTCTAACGGCTTTGTGACCTTGTAGCTTCTCTAGTTTGGATTTTATGCACAAGTATTAAAAAGCAAATTTATCCGGTTAAATGTTAAAAATTCTAAACATTCTTGTTTTTCTTGAAAGCTCTTCAATATCACGAACGTATATAAGATTTTAATCTAATATGAAATTTACTTTAGCTTAACGTAAGTTACCTCGGCTACTGCTACTCTGTACCAACATTTACTTGTATTACTTCGCTATAATATAATTTAACCTTAATAAAGATAGAAAAAAATTATTAGAAAAAAAATTGATTAAAACTTGCTTTGACCTCCAGCTCAGAAAACATTATCTTCAATATTGCATTCAGTAAAATATTCAGAAGGTTGTAATTTAAAACAGCCAAAATCCTCATTTCTTTGCAACATGTCGGATACCTGTGATGTTTCAAAATATATTAGATTTAAACGTATCGGTAAAGTTACTAGGTTATCAGAGTGCTTTGTGCACATCAATTTCAACTTTTGATTATTTTCTCTTCGATAAAATAAAAATAACTTTTTTGCGGATTTTCAATATTTTTAGTCGATTTTCACAATTTTACGAAAAATAATTTTTTGGAGACAACTTTTTGTAATTCTGACCATCCATAAACCTTTCCTGGGGTCATGTGAGGTCATACCAAAATTTAGGCCAAAACAGACAACTAGACAAGCAAAGTATATATTTAGATGTAATGTAAGCACTAATAAGCACTATCAGACTGTAAAGAAATAGAAATCAGAAAATTAAATTGAGACAAATAATCAGGTTTTTTCCCTAGTTGGATCGGAGCCAAAAAAACGTCATAAAAATCCAAATATTTATTAAAAATCTAGCTATATAGCTAAATATTATGCAAAAAAATAAAAATATGATCTGGGACCAGATGTAATGAATTTGAGCTCCGACGCTGAACTACCCACTGCCGCGCGTTTCCAATATATTTAAACCACAGATTTTTAATAAAAGATTCAGGAAGGATTTGAATCAGTGATTCAAAGTTGAACCGGCGGTGGACGTTCGGCGGCAATGCAAATTCATTTTATTCGGTCCCTGTATGTTTCTAAACTTTAAGTAGACAACAATGTTGTAGGAATTATTCTAGCTTATATATATTATGCCCTCCTTTCTATAATTTACTATAAATACAAGATTGATTGGGTTTGTAAGATCATATTTCTGATTAAATTTTACACTTCATGCTTTCAACGTAAAACTTAACTATAAAGAATATTTATTAGCTAAAATATAGACAGAGCAAATAGATTGTTAAGTACAGTAGATGGCAACGTAGTATTTGTACACTCTCAGTACAGCTGTACTCTTACATCACAAGTGTCAACTCAGTATTGTGTCTGACAAAATTATTAATAGTGATAATTTTAGAATAAAGAGCTTATCTTACTGTTAATTAAAGGTCCAATTTTATGTCTTATTTATTTTCTGTTTTTACACTTTTTTATTTAATCTTGAAAACCATGTCAAATAATGTGAGAAAATTACGTTTTCTTTGTTATATTTGACACTTGTGACGTCGTGTATAATCTGTTGCCACCTATTGTACTTGATAATCTATTTCAGACAAAATTACGTTTTCTTTGTTATATTTGATACTTGTGACGTCGTGTATAATCTGTTGCCACCTATAGTACTTGATAATCTATTTGAGACAGATAGGCTTTTCAGCTTCTGCTTCTCCTGTTGTTGACAAACTGAGCTCAAGATGTTTCCCGTCAATTTCCTACCCTTTCTCCTTTTGCCTACCCCATCTCCCCCCCCCCTCCCTACACCGTAAAAACAAATTTGAAATGAACCTAATCTTTTAAATCAATGAAATCATTATGAAAATGTGATAAAAAATTAAACATGGTTCAATTAACTTTATAAAAATGTACATATATTGTAATTGTAAGTGTAACAATAATTCATTTTTAAAAATAATTTTGACATTCCACTAAGACTATAACAATCATAGTTAGTGAATTTTTTTAGAATTTTATTTAAGAGATACTTAATGAATAAAATGCAACTTTCCTCCCAAACAAATAAAAGTTATTTCTTTCACATATTTTGGTAACAAAGTATGGCTTAACTATAAATACGGGAGAAATTAGTTCCAAAACTTGAATACCTTTATTTAACAAATAAACTGGGGAGGCTATAATTTAGAAATATTTACCCGTCAATTTAGTCTTCATGAGATAATTTTTACATTCAGTGATTTATTTTGTAAGTTATAAAAGTGAGCTTTGTTCTGTAAAAAACGGATTATACTCAAAAACGGTAAAGTGGGTTTTGTCTCGAAAACGGGAAAATGTTTCAAAATCAGGATATGTTCGAAAATTGAAAACCTGACATTGTCTTGAAAACGGTCAAAAATTTTAATATAAAAAAACTTCATTAAATATAATTCTGACTTCAGAAAATAATTTTAAATTGGGAATTGCTGTCCTCGACATGCTTTAAAAAATGTTGGTTATAGTTTTTTCTATAAACTTTTACGCTCTATATGGGCTGGGATCCTAAAAACCCAGTCTTTTAATTTGTGCCCATTTCTAACACTCAATGTTTGAAATGGGCAAAGTGCTAGTTTTGGAACTAATGTCCCCTATAAAATAAGGAACTTTACTCTAAATTAAAACATTTTAAACTTTATTGGTTAGTCTGAAATTGAAAAAGAAAATATTTAATTTTATTGTAAATATTATTCTACTTTTTATATTTTCTGTTCTATATTGGACTTTGTCGTAGGACCCACTCCACGAATCCAGTTTTCTCCACATCTTTTATAAACTTTCTTGCTTCTGGGTTAATTGTTGTAGTCTCATGTGGAACTGTTCTAACATCACCAACATCTGAATAATCTGATACCAAACACACAAACAATTTCAAGAGGTTGAAATAGGGGTAGCAGGGGCAAAATATTGCCTAACGAGAATAAAAATGTGCAATTGCGTTGCACAAAACAGTAGAACATTGCTTTATCTTGCATGCACATATTTTTATACTATAGCTAGGCTGTTTTGTCGCAATATTAGATTTCAAATGTTGCTCTTAAAGTGATAATTTTTCATCTTTCTCAATTTTTTCTCGGATTTTTTCGTTTAAATCTTCAAAAATTTTCAAAAATAATAAATGTTGTCATAAATTTTTCCCGTCAGTTTTCAACTTCGACCAACATTAAAAACCTTTTTTGCTTGCTTGACACAAAACATTTGGAGCCCGACCGCGGTTCAACTCTCTTCTCTTTAGCATTTATTTAAAATTAATATATAAACCAGTAACCACACTCAGCAACAGTCACAAAAAGGGGATTAGCTTATTCCATGCAAAATTGACAATGCCCGGTTTACAACGGTATCCTTGAAAGCTTTAAACTATTATTTTGCACTTGCGGTTTCTCTGCCAAAGGGTTTTGCACATTCTTGTATAAAAGATGTATATAGAAAATCACAGAAATAAAAGCTTTTTGAGACTGATAAACTACGGTAATTATGATCAGATTAGGGCATCGAAGGAACCGGTTTGACTCAGACATTGCCATATTTGCATGGAGGGTCGCTTGAAATTAAATACGCGTACAGTCCCTTTAAGAGAGTCTGTTCCTGTGCTAGTTACCAGTCACTACACTGATTATTATTTCCACCCCTGTTCTATTTGTGTCTTGTCAAGTTTGCCTGTGCCATCAGAGTTTCCACTTTCATCATAATAAGCACTTCCGTAGTAGTTGACATCACTTCCGTCATTATAATCACTTCCATGTGTGTCACCACTTTCATCTGTGCTCCCACTTCCTGCAGTGCTCCCACTTCCATCATAATAACCACTTCCGTCGTAGTATCCACTTCCGTCTGCAGATGAATATTCATATTTAGCCGACCCATAACTATTCTCTTCCGGAAGTGCTTTCGGTTCCGGTTCACCAGATATTAAACTTGATAAAAAATACACAAAAGTTAAAAATTTTAAATCAAAATATTTTCATTTTACAATAAATGTGTAAAAGCGGGTCAGCTCGGTTAACCTGACACATAAAGTAAAGGGACTGTAAGCGGGTCAGCTAGGTTAACCTGTCACATAAAGTAAAGGGACTGTAAGCGGGTCAGCTCGGTTAACCTGACACATAAAAGAAAAAAGGACTGTAAGCGGGTCAGCTCGGTTAACCTGTCACATAAAGTAAAGGGACTGTAAGCGGGTCAGCTAGATTAACCTGACACATAAAGTAAAGGGACTGTAAGCGGGTCAGCTCGGTTAACCTGTCACATAAAGTAAAGGGACTGTGCGCGGGTCAGCTCAGTTAACCTGTCACATAAAGTAAAGGGACTGTAAGCGGGTCAGCTCGGTTAACCTGTCACATAAAGTAAAGGGACTGTGCGCGGGTCAGCTCAGTTAACCTGTCACATAAAGTAAAGGAACTGTAAGCGGGTCAGCTCGGTTAACCTGTCACATAAAGTAAAGGAACTGTAAGCGGGTCAGCTCGGTTAACCTGTCACATAAAGAAAAGGGACTGTAAGCAGGTCAGCTCGGTTAACCTGACACATAAAGTAAAGTGACTGTAAGCGGGTCAGCTAGGTTAACCTGACACATAAAAGAAAAGGGACTGTAAGGGAAGTTTCAAGTGAACCATCATGCAACAATGGCAATGCCAGATTTCCAACGGTATCCATGAAACCTTTATCTGATCAATAATGTAGAAGATATTGTCGTTTTTTTAGGTTTAAAATTGTTTCATTCTGATCATTCCTATATGTTTTCCTGTAGTAGAAATGCACATGCTACTTTTGTTAAGAACCAACAGTTAAAATAATCAGTGTACAATTCATCCTTGATCAAACAAAGCTGTAAGGGTACGGTTGTTAATCGGGCACTGAAACGTTGGAAAATGTGAGTTTAACAATTCTTAGAATATTTTTGACAGATTTGTTCATGCTTTTCATATATTTGCATCTTGGTTCATGACACCATGCTATAATATTTTAGAAAACAAACTTCCATTTTATTTCGGTGACCACTGTATTCCTATACCTGACTCCGAGCATTATGCCAATAACTATTATTCTCCACATATTCTCTGATTTTACCAAACTGAGTTCTGTTTGTATTCTATAAAAGATGTTTTGTTTCTAATAAAAACAGAAGATTTGTTTGAAAGAACAGACAATAATTCTGCTTTGAAGTTTGAATAAAATCAGGATGATACGTAGAAGGAGGGGGGGGGGGCGGGGTGTCTTAGTGCCCC
Organism: Eurytemora carolleeae; assembly: GCF_000591075.1. Classification (NCBI taxonomy): domain Eukaryota; kingdom Metazoa; phylum Arthropoda; class Copepoda; order Calanoida; family Temoridae; genus Eurytemora; species Eurytemora carolleeae. The sequence goes on along the minus strand of NW_019396118.1, from coordinate 332,231 downwards.
CTGCACTAGGATGATACGTAGTATTTAATTCAGGAGGGGGTAGGGGGCGGGGGTCGCAGTGTCCCCTGTTCTTGGATGATACAATTTATTTTATAATTATGAAAACTAATTATTTTCAATCGTGAATTCTCTAGTAGTATTGTATCGAGGGGTGGGGGCGGAGGCGTGCAGTACCCCCCTGTACTAGGATGATTCAAATTATCCTTGAGGGGGGGGGCAGTGCCCACCAGTACTAGGATGATGAATGATACAAAGGATTTTATACTTGAGGGGGGGCAGTGCCCCCTTGTACTAGGATGAAAAGTAGTATTTTATCCATGAAAGGGGGGACAAAGTGCCCCCTGCACTAGGTTGATACAAAGTATTTTATCCGGGGGGGGGACAGGGGGTGCAGTGCCCCCCTGTACTAGGATGATACAAGGTATTTTATCCCTGAGGGGGGGGCAGTGCCCCCTTGCACTAGGATAACACAAAGTATTTTATATTTGAGGGGGGCAGTGCCCCCTTGTACTAGAAATTAGGATGATACAAAGTATTTTATCCTTGAGGAGGGGCAGTGGCCCCTTCATCGTGATAATAAGTATTATTTAATACTTGAGGGGGGGGGGGTGCAGTGCCCCCTGTACTAGGATGATACAAAGTATTTTATATTATGAAAACTAATTATTTTCAATTGTGGTTTCTCTACATAAGTGGCTTGCGCCTATTAAAGAAAAACAAATGAATTAAACAGTTAAAACCTAGATGCACTAGATTATCTTTCATGTTATTGATTAGATAAAGTGAAAATCTGGCTTTACCATCGCCGCATAAAAGGACACATTAAATTACTCTTACAATTCAAACTGTTACAATCAAACTACTAACACCTGAAGAATTGTATGCGTGAGAATGTTTGATAAATAATATTAATCCAGTAGAATGGGTTAGCTTTCATATCAGCTCTATCATTCCCAAAACCTTCCCACGGAATTGACTTATCCCCCTCTGTTTACATCTCAATCTAATTCTCACCTTTCAAAGCTCCCCGGTATAAGGTGTAGTACAAAATATACAGGTTGAGAAATTCAGACAGCTTCGCGCCCACTAGCAGAGAATTATAGTTTAATATTATTAAAAGGGGAAGGAACAATGAAGTTTTAATTGATTATTGTCTTATACAAAAAAATAAAACATCAAAACAATTTTTAATTTTAGAATTCTGCTTCTAAAATTAGACTTACGAATAATTGTCGCAAAAATTGAAAAATCAGAGACGACCTTCAAGTCGTCTTGCTACTGTCATGTTTCGTGGGACACCCGATACGTACTTGTACAACTTTTTCACCTAATTAGTGGATTAAAAAGAAGATAAAGGGATTTATAAGAAGATGCAGGGTTAGAAGAAGATACAAGGATTAAAAAGAATTTTAAAAAAAATACAAGGATTAAAAGAAGATACAGGGATTAAAAAGAAGATAAAAGAATTTAAAAAAAGATAAAGGGATTTTAAAGAAGTTAAAGGGGTTCATAAGAAGATGCAGGGCTAAAAGAAAATACAGGGATTAAAAAGAATTTTAGAAAGGATACAAGGATTAAAAGAAGATAAAGGGATTAAAAAGAAGATAAAGGAATTTAAAAGAAGATACAGGGTCAAAAGAAGATAAGGGATTATAAGAAGATAGTGAAATTAAAAAGAAGATAAAGGGATTAAAAAGAAGATACAGGGTCAAAAGAAGATAAAGGGATTAAAAAGAAGATGAAGGGAATGAAAAGAAGATTAAGTTATGATAAAGAAAATAAAGGGATTAAAAAGAAGATACAAATTTTAAAAAGAATATATAGAGATTGAAAAAGAAAATAAAGGGATTAAAAAGAAGAAAAAGGGATTAAAAAGAAGATAAAGGGATTAAAAAGAAGAAAAAGGGATTAAAAAGAAGATAAAGGGATTAAAAAGAAGATACAAATTTTAAAAAGAATATATAGAGATTGAAAAAGAAAATAAAGGGATTAAAAAGAAGAAAAAGGGATTAAAAAGAAGATAAAGGGATTAAAAAGAAGAAAAAGGGATTAAAAAGAAGATAAAGGGATTAAAAAGAAGATACAGGGAGCTAAAAGTTAAAGACTTAATCCAGTTTAAGATAATGATAAGAAACAATTCTTTGTTTCTCTATTATAAACAAGAGCAAAAAAAAATCCAAATTTTATTTCATCCAGAATAAAAAATGATTTTTTGAAGCATAGTTTCTAATCTAATATAAGTATGAAAGAAACTGGTTTACAATCTGTGTCTGTTGTAAACCTATAGTTAAAGTTTAACCAAAGTGTGTATGAATGAAGGTTAAAACTAAAACCAAAATTTTCCATTTTAACCTATACAGATAATACAGTTTAACCATTTCAATATTATGACATCCGTTCATTGTTTTATGGCCATATCCCCCTCCCCCCCCCACTCAACTTAAAAAATATTCTAGACTATTAAGGGAAAGGTCTTTATGCGAAATTTGAGTATAAAAGATATTATTTTGGTTCATATTAGAAAGGAATTTAAGTTTTTTTCAACAATCTCAAATTTCACAATCCGTTTATCTTTGCAACTTAATAATGTAAACCTTAGATATTTTAAACTTTGATTATTTATTTCTTACAGAATTTATGATTTGAAATAGATTAAAGGTAACATAAGATTGCAAAGATATGGATTAGAAAATCCGAGTTTAAAGCAAAAACTCAGTTTCTTTATTTTTATTATTCTCAAAAGCACGTGTGAAAGAGGAGTTACCATTGAAAGCAAGCAAAATCAAATTTTTAGTAAAATTCACTTTTCTGACGTGATATTGTGTTTATTTTGGATCCCCCTCAATAAATCATTGTTACACAAGAAAATTTATGTATACATTTATTTGATAATATTCCATAATTATATTTCAGTTAACGACATTTTCACCCCCTGATCCCTCTTCCTGGCACCTCTTCCCGATCCCCGGGCTAAGTCCATTTCATAAATTCTTGTGTGGCCCGCTGGAAAATGTTAAGAAAGCCAGAGTCCGAATTTAATGAATTTGAGCCGTGTCTTAAATCCGCCAAAAACCGGTTTTAATTAAGCGCCGGCTTAAATCTTTAAGCAATGAATACGATTTTAAGTGGAACCAACCATATTTGAGCCGCGGCTCAAAATCTTTAAACTCGGGCTCAGAATATTTAGTACATATCCACGTGGATTTAACGATTCTGTCAATATTTCAGAAAGCTGTGACTTTCGATCACAATTTTAATTTTGAATGAAAAAGTAAAAAATAAACAAATCTGTAAGTTTAAAGATTGTTGAAATATAGATGAAAATACGTTTGATTACGAATAAAAGAAACCGAGTGCTTCACTCTCTGGTTAGTTTGGGGTGCTGTTAATTGAAAATGAGTGTCCGTGGAAAATCTTAATGTTAGATTCACAGTTGTACCATCTAATCAATAATGTGGAAGATATTGTCGTATTTCTATGTTTAAAATTGTTTTATTCTAATCATTCTTATTATCATGGTAATGGTTTCCTGCAGTAGAAATGCGCAACTCACTTTTGTAGAGAATCCACGATAGAAAATCATCTTTATTTAAGTTTATACTTGATCAGACAAAGCTTCTACGTAAGGGTACTTTTTTAATCTAAAATTTACGCTTTCTGAGGCCGAATTTAAAGAATTTGAGCCGCGGTTTTAATTTAAGCCGGCGCTAAAATATGGGTTGTTCCACTTAAAATTGTATTCAATGTTTCAAGATTTAAGCCGGCGCTCAATTGAAACCAGTTTTTGGCGGATTTAAGACACGGCTCAAATTCATTAAATTCGGACACCGTTTAGCAAACTCTTTTGTTATTCTGTACAAAGCACAGATAGAGCAATTTAACGTTTAATATAAGATGGGTGCGAAGCTCTCAAAAAGCCTTGTGGAGATAAAATTCATCCTACTTTCTGCTGGTTTATGACGGTATATAGTAGATTCGATATATTTCAAACTTCACTCGAAAGCTGAAACAGTAGCTGTTAACAGCCAAAATATTTCTTAAAAAGTTCGAAAGACATTATTAATTCTTTATTAATTACTTTGAAAGATCAAACAGTAGTTGTATTGCCATCGTTGGAACTCTTGTAACCCGTAAAGTTATTCAAAATGTCGTATTTGTATTGCTATGGTTGTAACCCGTAAAGTTATTCAAAATGTCGTATTTGTATTGCTATGGTTAGAACCCGTAAAGTTATTCAAAATGTCGTATTTGTATTGCTATGGTTAGAACCCGTAAAGTTTTTCAAAATATCGTATTTTCTCACAAACTTTCAAATTTTTAAAACTAATAACCAAAAAACTCAAGTGGCTTGAGTGAGCAAGCTAATTTGTAAAATAATACTTTTGTAATTTTCTTAAAAAATGGTACCGGCAACATTTATATAAATAATCAAGAGCAATCCCTCTCCGAAGCTTTCGGCATTCCTCCCCTCTTTCCCCCCCTCCCCCCTCCATCCTAAAGTTTTCCCCGGGTCAAATTTGAAATTTCCCCTTTACCCTTTCCCAGCTATATATGGAGCAACTCTTATGCATGGTTTTGCCTTGTATGTATGGGCGATATAGATATATAGATTGCAAATATAAAGATCTACACCCTGTATATTGCAAATATAAAGATCTACACCCTGTATATTGCAAATATAAAGATCTACACCCTTTATATTGCAAATATAAAAAGAGATCTGCACCCTGTCATATAACAAATATGAAGATCTACACCCTGTATATTGCAAATATAAAGATCTGCACCCTGTCATATAACAAATATAAAGATCTACACCCTTTATATTGCAAATATAAAGATCTACACCCTGTATATTGCAAATATAAAGATCTGCACCCTGTCATATAACAAATATAAAGATCTACACCCTTTATATTGCAAATATAAAGATCTACACCCTGTATATTGGAAATTTAAAGATCTACACCCTTTATATTGCAAATATAAATATCTACACCCTGTATATTCCAAATTTAAAGATCTACATCCTGTATATTACAGATATAAAAATCTACAGCCTGTATATTACAAATATAAATATCTACACCCTGTATATTCCAAATTTAAAGATCTACATCCTGTGTATATTGCAAATATAAAGATCTACACCTGTATATTACAAATATAAATATCTACACCCTGTATATTGCAAATTTAAAGATCTACAGACTACATCCTGTATATTACAGATATAAAAATCTACAACCTGTATATTACAAATATAAAGATCAACACCCTGTATATTACAAATATAAAGATCTACACCCTGTATATTACAAATATAAAGATCTACGTATCACATTTATATATTTTATTCTTTGTTCTCGGCATGCTGCCAATATTCACAATTTCACATATGTGAGGTTTTCACACATATATATCAAAATATATATTGAATTTGATAATGGGGGGGGGGTTCAGCCACGGCGAGGGGGGGAGAGCTTTTGGGGACTTCAGAGCATCTCACGTTCTTGGATATTTATTAAGATTAAAGGGACTGTATCCGTAGTCCCTTTCCTTTAAAACAGAGTTGCATGCCCGACTCTATAAACCTTCATCAATCATATGTTATTACTGGAGAGAAACCAACATTAAAAATAGTAAATTTATAAATAGTTAAACATGGATTAAAATGGTATAAAATTGTAAATTTTGTGCATAAACTTGTCAACAAATATTTACTATGCAGTATTTAAACCTAGAAAGTTCCCTCTTCACTATCCTTGTTTGAAATATTTCTCTTTTTTACATTTTTTGACATGTTTACTTTTTATATAACGTGTTGGTTTTTATTTAAAAATGTGTAGTGCTCTGAAATATTTACACAACTTTTTAGTTTTTGAATTTAATATTGCCGAAATCTTCCAGAATATATGTAATCCCTAACTTTCTAAAAACTCCTGATATTTTGGAAAATTAACTCATATTTGAAAAATGTGAAAATAAATTTTTTATGAAAGATGCCACCTTTTTGCTGACATGGGTTAACAAGGATTTATGATTAAATATTTAATTTTGTTGTTTAAAAAATAGGTTAATTTGAAAAAAAGATCGAGTAAAGTAAATTTTATTATGGGTTCAGGGGTATTTTCTCACTGAACGGAGAGAGAGGGGGGGGGGGGACGGAAGGGAAGAGGGTTGTAACCCATCGGTTGCTCCGACTCCGCTCTAAGTCTGTGCGATTCAAATCTCAGAAATCAGAATACGCGGATGTAAATTGAAATTGAATTCAGTTGGTTAGTAGCACTCCCGGAGAACAGACGTATATTCAATTAAATATTTCAGCATGGATGAAAATTATAGGCGGTCTAGATTATTTTCTTTGGACAGTCTAAAGGGGTATAATGAAAATTATCTAAATGAACTTAGCTCAAGATATCAAGAAAGAACCAGACAGTTAGCAGATGCAAGCACTCAAACCGACTTTAGAATTACTTATCCTCAAGTTTACAAACAAGCCTTGGAGGACTTCAAATCAGATCTTTCTGTCGGGTGCGTGAATAATCCTAGAGACTCCACTGAAAATGCGCTAACCGAAAACTGTAAAATTCCTCAGAATAAAGTGAAAAATCTGCGAAATAAGTTTGAAAATCCCGCACAGTTTATTGACAATCGAGTTAGCATGTGGATTGACGATGATAGTGATACTCGTAGAATTTCGAACTGCACCATGTACGAAGAAATCGAAGATGTAATTTCACTTTTTGATAATCCCGCCCCCAACCCTCCGCTCCCTCCCCGCCACATGGATCCTTGTACCGCAGTAAGGAGGAAAAATCTTTGTGAGCACCTAGGACTTGAAAACCTTAATCAATCTTCAGAACATATTATCTCGGCTCAAAAAATAGCACTGGAAAATTTACAATCAAGTTCAAAATTCGGAAGCAGAAAGGACTTGAACTTATATTTAGGGCTAAGTGAGTCACCGGTGAAACTTAGAAAAAAGAACAAATCAAATCAAAACCGACATTCATTCATGAAAATGTTCAAGGGATGGAGGGAAGCCTCCGAGTCCAGCGAGGTTGGTGACCTCAACGATGTTTTAATTGACGAGGATAGAGGTCGTAAAAGACTCGATGACTATTACGATGACGGTATTTATGATAAATCTCGAAGCTCGTCTTTTTCCTCGACCATGTCTTCAGGAAGTTCGTCTGTGTTTTCTTCTGTGTCTTCTCTGTCGATGAAATCGACAAACTCTGTTTCAAAGCTGTTTAGAACCTCGAAAGCGGAGCCTAGGAAACGGCATTCTGTTCAGTCTATGTTCGAATCCAGACACGAAAATGGAGAGGCTAGTGAGGCTTTTTGTCGATATCTCGACAAGGGTCTTCCGATTATTCCGTTTTCGAAACCATCTTCGGAAATAAATCCCTCTTCAGCCCGGCAAGGGGTGGAAAAAGCCGACCATTCTCTCGATGCAGTCATTCACCTGGCAAAATTAGAGCTGTTGCGAAACCAACTAAAATCAAATGTTTCGAAACCGGACGATTCGATATATATGGAAATGTCTCCGAATCTCGAAACCGAAACTTATATTGATATGAGTGCCCTAAAATGTCAATTAGGCGATTATGAATTGATTTGAAAATTCAAAATTGTGCTTGAATCTATTTCCTTTTATCCTGAAAATTTCTATGTAGAGATATTTATTTAACTAATAAAATTTTCAAATACATATTGTTTATTTACATTCGAGTTAACAAGTCTATTTATTAATTTTGTAAAGAGAGACCCAGAAACACGGAAGAACAGGAAGACGACATGCAATCTATATATTGTTTATTTGATGTTGTTAGACAGAAAATTATATCACCAAAAAAAAATATCAAATCCGCAACTTATTGCTATATTGGACAAAAAGAAGATGCGCACAGAGCAATAATTAAAAATTAAAATAGAAGATGAGCGCAAAGCGCCCTAAATCCCATATATAAAGTTATATGTTAACTTTAGCTGGCAAAACATCTGGACCAAATTGGTATCTTAGGGAACGCATGGGAGATAGTACCGGTGTGACGTGTAAAACAACCCGGGCGTGAGATAATGTCCGGACCACTGCATTTCGGCCTTTTTAAAAATAGTTTGGACATTTTCCCCACATTATTTAATTATGAAAGCATTTGTAAACACTTGCCGTGCGTAAAATTTGTAGTTAAATAAGTTTTTAAATGTAGCAATGCTAGAAAAATGTAAAAAAACAATATTCTGTTTCGAATGTCGTCTTCCTCTCAAAGAATTGAAAAAACATAGATATTTCAACTTAAATCACTGGCACATATAAATTTGTTGTAATGTAATTCGCAATATTTAAAAGAATCTATAAAAACATTTTGATGAATAGAATTTGTTGTTTCAGGCCGGGCGGATTCTCACGTCACACCAGGCACCCTGGGGTTGCATAGGATATATAATTAGAATTTTTTTCTCCCAAATTGGAAGTTTTTTCAAAGTCTTTTTGAAAATTTCGCAGTCAACGCTGGGCACTTCAGATAGTTGGTCTATAATAATAACTTTAATACAAGGCAAGGAGGCTTTTTTATATGATTCCTATTGAAGAGAATTAAGGAAAGGAAAGGAAATTTCTTTGTAGTTTTTAAAAGTTTAAAGGTGATATAAGTTTGAAATGGCTTTTTTAATTGATTGAATAAAGTTTTTAAACACAACTTCAGATTGGGACAATTTGAAACTGATTGTGAACAATTCACAAGTAAGTCACTACGTTTAAAAGGAAAAAAAGTAATGGATAAAATCTTTTTTAATATTTTAATTCAATCTTTTACTTTAATTTATTTTTTTTCCGTATAATGGGGGATGGAATAAAAAACAGAAATGGGGAGGGATTTAGTATAACTAAGAATATTGCTTTAAGATGAGTGAGAAACCAGTAAGAAACCAGAACACTGTAGAATAAGAAGACGACATTAAAGCAATAATTAAATAAATATGTAAAAAGGGTCTATTTACACTATATACAAGTGCAGTGTACTGTGTATCGTGTTCATTTAACTATTTAAAGTCATAACTTGTCTTCAAGTCGTCTTCCTATTCCAGAGTTGTGTGGTTCTCATTGTAACTTCAACTCTTTTTAATTAAAGACCAAGTAATTTTTACCATTTGAGTAATAAAAAATATATGAAGACAAATCTCCAATTTCAATCTCTACAGGGGACAGTGGTAGCTGAAAATATAAAACTGCAGCCAATATAAAATTGTTAATTGAGAATAAAAAAGGGAAAGTCGTCTCTGAAATCTCATTCTTTTTAAAAATGTATTTTTGAGAATTTGTAAAATGATAATAACTCAACTAATTGTCTTCCATGTGGTCTAAAATGTTTATTATTAGATAAAGGTAATCTTGACACTGAGCAGGGGGGAGGAGGGGGAGGGGAGTGTTCTGGGTCACTTAGCTTTACATATGGGAAATAGTGAGAACACTATATTTGTTCTATAGTGGGTAGGTATGGTGAGAGGGGGGGGGGTGTATGTGTCAGTTGTCCATGAGTATGAAGAAAAACTATGGCTCAAAGGAATGGTCAACGTAACTCGAAAAGACCTTTGTACTAAAGTTTGTCTATATTTCACAACAATTCCATTTAAATGGGTCGACTGTAAAGTTTAACTGTAAAGTGTAACTGTAAAGCGTAACTGTAAAGTGTAACTGTGAAGTTTAACTGTAAGGTGTAACTGTAAAGCGTAACTGTAAAGCGTAACTGTAAAGCGTAACTGTAAAGCGTATCTGTAAAGCGTAACTGTAAAGTGGAACTGTAAAGCGTAACTGTAAAGTGTAACTGTCAGGTGTAACTGTAAAGCGTAACTGTAAAGCGTAACTGTAAAGTGTAACTGTAAAGTGGAACTGTAAAGCGTTGTAAAGTGTAACTGTAAAGTGGAACTGTAAAGTGGAACTGTAAAGCGTAACTGTAAAGCGTAACTGTAAAGTGTAACTGTAAAGTGAAACTGTAAAGCGTAACTGTAAAGTGGAACTGTAAAGTGGAACTGTAAAGTGGAACTGTAAATTGTAACTGTAAAGTGGAACTGTAAAGCGTAACTGTAAAGTGTAACTGTAAAGTGGAATTGTAAAGCGTAACTGTAAAGTGTAACTGTAAAGTGTAACTGTAAAATGTAACTGTACAGCGTAACTGTAAAGTGGAACTGTAAAGTGAAACTGTAAAGCGTAACTGTAAAGTGTAACTGTAAAGCGTAACTGTAAAGTGGAAGTGTAAAGTGGAACTGTAAAGTGGAACTGTAAAGTGGAACTGTAAAGCGTAACTGTAAAGTGGAACTGTAAAGTGGAACTGTAAAGCGGAACTGTAAAGTGGAACTGTAAAGTGGAACTGTAAAGCGTAACTGTAAAGTGTAACTGTAAAGTGTAACTGTAAAGTATAACTGTACAGCGTAACTGTAAAGTGTAACTGTAAAGTGGAACTATAAAGCGTAACTGTAAAGTGGAACTGTAAAGTGTAACTGTAAAGTGTAACCGTAAAGTGTAACTGTAAAGTGTAACTGTAAAGTGTAACTTTAAAGTGTAACTGTAAAGTGTAACTGTAAAGCGTAACTGTAAAGCGTAACTGTAAAGTGTAACTGTAAAGCGTAACTGTAAAGCGTAACTGTAAAGTGGAACTGTAAAGCGTAACTGTAAAGCGTAACTGTAAAGTGTAACTGTAAAGCGTAACTGTAAAGCGTAACTGTAAAGTGGAACTGTAAAGCTGTAAAAGGGCTATTGAATCCATGAACACTTAATTACAAACCATATCTGTAGCTTTTAAGGAGGGGGGGGGGGTGCAAAGGGGAGGGGTTATTGTTACTAGGTGGTGTTTGAAAGAAATTTGATGACTATAAGATAAATTTGCATTGAGATATTCTATTAAAATATCATATTTATGTTTATAAATAGAGTAACAACACAAAGATTAATTATATTTTACGACAGGTTGTTTTGGAAATTTAAAATAAAGAAAATACAAAATTTCAATCTTGGAGACAATATTTTGGCAAATCTGAGGCCGAATTTGAAGAAATTGAGCAGTGGTTTAAATATAAGCCGCTACTCAAATTTTGGTGGTTCCATTTAAATTTGTATTAACTTTTTCAAGATTTAGGCCGGCGCTCAGTTGAAACCGGTTTTTGGGGGATTTGAGACGCGGCTTAAATTCATTAAATTCGGACACTGGATTATTAGAATTTAGGCCAAGCTCTGTTGCCATAGATAAATAGTTTATTTATTTATCTAATTCTGATGCTATGACTCACGCTACTTTAAGAGTTTAGTCCTTGTGTTAGCAAGTTGTGAGCTGTTGATGCCAAGTTGATTGAACCATTAAAATTTAACTTTTCGGTTTTTCTCTTTTATACATAAACCCTATTGCATTTAAAATGAAACAGTTTAAAAATGAAACTCAGTAAGTTTAAAGATGGTTGAATTGGTCATAAATACGAGTAAATTTATGTAAAAGAAACCGAACGAATCTCGTTCTGGTTAGTCCAGAGCTGAAAACTTTTGAATGAGATATCCTTAATCCCAATTACCCAATCTTTGTATCCAATGGACACACTTTGGTTTTCTTCTTAAACCGTTCTTTCTTGGATATAGTAGAGAAAAATCAAAAACCGGTTTTTTAGAGAGTTTCTGTATATAAATCTTAAATGGCGCGCAAAATTTCAAATTTATCGGCTTCGTATACGCAACTCTGATTGGTTGAATTTTATACACTTTTTAGGATACAAACAAGATTAGGTTAGCCTCAATATTAAGAAAAAGAAAGGATCAAGCATTAATCTCGATATCCAAAGTTTTCAGCTCAGGGTGAATGGGCAAGCGATGTCAAGTTGATTCTTCATTCAATTGATAACGTAGAGTTTAGTATGGAAAGTAAAATAATAACTTATAACATAAAGTAAAAATTTGCTGACATACTGATTCACGGATTTATTTGGTAAATCTTAGAAGAAAAAAAACGGAGTGGGTAAAAAACACACAAAACAAAACGACCAATTACAAAACGCCGAATGGAACAAAACGCCCAATGCACTAAACGTCCAATATTACAAAAATTCCACATGTTATGTGAAAAAAACAGTAATAATCGATTTTTTTTCAAGATAATTCGCATATTTTCTGTTGAAGTTCCTCAAAGTCAGTTTTCTGGAGTCTCGTGCTGCGGCTAGAAGTTCAAATACATTTCATTTTCATTTCAAAGAGAACTTGGCGCCGTTATAGCGCCTTCAGTGTTCAAGTTACATCTTCAAAAGTTGTGAGAATAAATATCTTCACTTCGATTTGGTAATTCTAAAAATATTTTTTCTTGTCTACAGCAATTGCTGAACACTGGAGAAACTGTCTTAACCTAACCTAACTCTGAAAAAATGCACACAACTTTTAACTCCCAAAATATTGAATTTTTTTTCTTCAACATTGGGCGTTTTGATGCATTGGCGTTTTTTTTGCATAGGGCGTTTTGTTCGGGGCCGTTCTGTTATTGGGTATTTTGTACCCACTCAAAAAAACTGAGATGATATTCAAGAATTGCTAATTCGGATAAAATCGTATCAGCTTCATGGGAAACACCCTACATCCGGACTCTCAGGGGCGGGCTGAGGAAAGTTTTGATGGCCCGGGGTGGAGGGTTAAGCTGGAGAAGGAGGGGGGGGGGGGAGGGGTCAAAAGGGCGTGGCATGGGTCAGAAATACACTAAGAGCAAGAATAGGGGGGAGGGCTTAACGTGAATGGGCTGTTTGGGAGATTAGGGGGGGGGGGTTCACAACTCTGTTTAGTTAAATATATATAGAAAACGGAAATGAAAACTTGAAATAATGAAAATTATTGAAGTCATGATATAAACCAGATTTCTTTCATCTTTATAACGGTATTTTTTAGCTTCAAAGGAACTGTATTTATGATTTAACGGGACTTATTATTGAAAAGAGGAGCATGCCCGATTTCCAACGACACTCTTAAAACCTTTAAAAATGATGAATAATATATTTTTATTCGTCTCTCTACAAGTTACTGTTTTAATTGTGGTCTCTGTGTAGAGTTCACTTGAAATTACATTTACTTTCAACTTTCAACCCTTTTTTCTTCCAAATTCAAATATTGGAAGTGTGGACAAATGTGTGCCATTTTCTAGATTGTTTGTCTGTGGTAAACCGAGACTTTAGACAAGCTTTTATTATTTTTATTTTTTGCGCTTTCTATCTTTTTCATGTGAAATAAAATAAACATACATTTTCTTGTCGTTAAAATCCATTTTTATATATTTTTAACATAATACATAATACATAATGAAACTGTGAATATATAACTAGTCATGGAGCACTGGGCGTTGCCCAGGCTTATATTATTATTCATAGTTACTTTCACCGTTTACCCGCACTTGGTATTAAATCACACTTATAGCTGAAGAGCCCCTCCGTGAAAATTACAAAATTTCCAAATATATTTTATTCCATGTAACCACCCTTATTCAGCCAAGTTGGTCCCGCCGTTTGGCCAGTTATAGCTAACTTATAAATATATTTTTATTACTGAGGATCATCGTGAATCGTGAAAAATTTTGTTAATATAATTCAGTTTTGAATAAAAGTTTAAAAACTGAAATATATATATTCATGAACGAATAGCTTTCTTAAATAGATAAATACATGTCTATACAATATACATATATGATTTATCTAATTATCAACATCTAAAGAAGAGGCCTCAAGGTCAGGTATATTATTGAAACCAAATGACCGCCAGGTTACCGCTGGGGGACCGTCTGCGTGGCATGCAACTTCTCCCTATAAAAATGAAAAATTTTAAATCTAAATTATAAAATACTAGGCTAGGGAGCTTCACGCCGATCTTCTATTTAAACTCTTAGTTGTCGCTCAATCTTTTGGGAATTTATCTTTAATGACAATTTTTTTTTTTTCAGATTTGAAATTTTGTTTTCGTTCATTTAAAGATTTTTCGAAAATCAAATATTTATGGAGACAACTTTTTGTAATTCTGAGCCTCCATAAACCTTCCCTGGGATCATGTATGATTTCGGCTCGATCAGTTCAGCCGTTTTGACGTTTTGACTTTATCTAAAATCTTTAAAATAAAAGGCACACAGACCACATTTTGGAATTTCCAGGAATAAGGAATTTTGTGATGTTAGTTTTAAGAATCATACTTGAAAAAGTAAATTGAAGAAGAAATTGCAGAAACATATTTTAAAATCAAAGTTAATTTCTTAAATGCCTCAACAATTTAAAATGTATGTACTGACATCCTTGATCATTCAAAGGTTTACAGGGTTGTGAATATTACATTTCCATCTTTAGATGGAAACACACTTGAAATTACGCTTACAGCTAGTCCCTTTAAGATAGTTAAAAGTCTAACCTGAAGAAGGTTTGAGTGATTTCCATAAACCCAATACATTATGTACACGTCACACATCTCATCATAGCTAGCTAACCCCTAAGCATACAGTACATTGTACATTATGTACACGTTACACGTCTCATCATAGCTAGCTAACCCCTAAACATACAGTACATTGTACATTATTTACACGTCACACATCTCATCATAGCTAGCTAACCCCAAACATACAGTAATTCAAGTTTACAGTACATTGTACATTATGTACACGTCACACATCTCATCATAGCTAACTAACCCCAAACATACAGTACATGAAAGTGTACAGTACATTGTACATTATGTACACGTCACACATCTCATTATAGATAGCTAACCCCTAATAATACATTATGTACATTATGTACACGTTACACATCTCATCATAGCTAGCTAACCCCTAAACATACAGTACATTGTACATTATGTACACGTCACACATTTCATCATAGATAGCTAACCCCTAATAATACAGTACATTGTACAAGTACAGTACACATCGCAAATATTATCATAGCTATAGCTAACCCCTAATAATACAGTACATTGTACATGTACACATCGCAAATATTATCATAGCTATAGCTAACCCCTAAACATGCAGTAAATTAAAGTGTACAGTAGACTGTATATTACGTAAACAGCACACATCTCATCATGCCTAGCAAACCTAAACATACAGTAAGTTGTGTACAGTACACACTACACATCATAAATCTTACAAAGGACTCTTTTTCCTGTGACTTTCTTACATAGATTCTTTTAGAAGTAGTTAAATCCTATAATGTACACTGTACAGTGCACAGAATAAACATGAAAAAAATTCGATTAATTTTTTTTTCTTTTTTTTCTCTTAAATAATTCCAAATACCAAAACAGACCTGTTTCACATCTTTTCTTTTTAAATTTAGCATTGTACATCTGCAGGAATTGTATGTTGATTAATTGTGATTGCAATATTCAGTGTTTCAATAAAATGAAGACGACTTTTCTATTCAAGTTTTGATTTCTATTCAAGCTTCAAGTAGACTAAGAGAACCTGCAACATGAGAATTTCTAAAATAGATTCTAGTACAATAGATAGCAACGTAGAATTTGTACACTCTTAGTAAAATAAACAATAATAGTAATAATTTTAGAATCAAGTGCTTTATTTACAGTAAAATTAGTGTACTTTTATGTGTTCTTTAGTTTCTGTTTGTACACTTTTTTATTTAATCTTGGAAAACATGTCAACTAATGTGAGACAATTTCATTTTCCTTGTTGTATTTGACACTTGTGACGTTGTGTATAATTGGTTAATTTCTCTGTTGCCACCTATTGTACTTGACAATCTATTTGGAATTTCTCTTTGTTTCTATATTTAAATTTACCCATGCTTTTTGAAACCTTGGTAAAAATCAAAAATTGAAATCATTGTATTGGTTTATACGACGACAACTGTAAATGTCAAATTAAAAATTTTAAATTACTTTTTCTTCAAATCTTTTAAAGATTTTCTTTTTCTTAAAGTTTTTACTTTTTATGTTTTGTAATTTTAATGATCTAACAATATCACGCCTTATAGCAATGTTATCATCAGGCTGTAGCTGCAAATCTAAACATTGTGTTAACATTATTCAGCATTATTCAACATATTCAATTATTGAAGAATGTTCAAGGTTTCCATGCTGAGACAGCTGTAATCGATATGTCTTCAATATTTGAGTAAGCATAGATTATTGTTAAGCCTCGAACTGTTGCGGTATTTCCCTAATTAAGAGGACTGTGTACGTAACTTTGGGTGAACCTTCAATTGTAGATTTGTATGTTCAATTTACAACGGTGCCCGTTATACTTTTTTGTCAAACATGAATGTGATATCCTGTCTTTGTTGCTGAAAATTCAAACACTGAAATTGTTACAAAAAGTCTATAGTTCTTTAAAGCTAATCTTGATATGTATAATAAATATATCTTTATCGTCCTAATCACCTTTGTAACCTGTTGTCTATTTATCACATTTTATCTTTATTTGAGTTGCGGTCAGTCTGTAATATACTACCTCTATCATTAGACTGAAATATATCTGTTGACACAAATAAAAGAACAAAAGGGATATTCGGTAACTTTATTGAATAATTGCATGAAATGAGAAATAAAAGCAAAGTTTAAAAATATTGGCCCTTAATTGGGAGTATCTAAACGGTTGAAAATGAAATAACATTGATTAATAGTGTTGAAAGGAATGGAACAGTTGGAGCTTCATGATGGTCAGCTCACAGGTGTCAGCATCTTGGCAGCAAAGGGTTCACATCTAGGCGACAGTCCTGGAGGGTTTGCAGTCTGTAACATGTGTAGGGAGGAACTTGAATTGCCTCTCAACCCCGGGACATGCGACTGCCTTGGAGGTCGGCTTAGACATTAGCAGCATTTGTTGATAGAGTAGACATCGGCGGCGGTATGAAGGAGTTAGTAGTTCCTAGGATCGGAGGTGTTCACATCTCGACGTTCTAAAGCTAACTGACTCTGTTCCCCACAAGTAGAGGCGGTAAGGGGGGGGGGAACATGAGGAGACACATTTGGATCGGATATAGTATTATAGTATTGAGAATCTTCCGCGGTCAACTTCGCTACACAGTAGTAATCGTCTTCGTGTTTTATTTAATTTGTTAACATTGGCCCCTGGGAGGGGTTGGATTAAAAGAGGATTTTTAATCTAACAGAAATAACAAATTCAACCAATTTAGATGTAACCCCCAAATTTCAGTTATTTTTAAATGTTGACACAAATAAAAGAACAACAGGGATATTCGGTAACTTTATTGAATAATAGCATGAAATGAGAAATAAAAGCAAAGTTTAAAAATATTGGCCCTTATTGGGAGTATCTAAACGGTTGAAAATGAAATAACATTGATTAATAGTGTTGAAAGGAATGGAACAGTTGGAGCTTCATGATGGTCAGCTCACAGGTGTCAGCATCTTGGCAGCAAAGGGTTCACATCTAGGCGACAGTCCTGGAGGATTTGCAGTCTGTAACATGTGTAGGGAGGAACTTGAATTGCCTCTCAACCCCGGGACATGCGGCTGCCTTGGAGGTCGGCTTAGACATTAGCAGCATTTGTTGATAGAGTAGACATCGGCGGCGGTATGAAGGAGTTAGTAGTTCCTAGGATCGGAGGTGTTCACATCTCGACGTTCTAAAGCTAACTGACTCTGTTCCCCACAAGTAAAGGCGGTAAGGGGGGGGGGGAACATGAGGAGACACATTTGGATAAATATATCCTTCCTAAAGACTCCTTGCGTTATTTGGAGACCGACGCTACGTCCTCCATAATCAGTTATAAATGCAGACTTCGAGTATAATGAATGGTTGTGGAGATAATTATTATCCATGTAGAGGATAGATTCAGAGCGATTAAACTTGAGATTAGTCTGTTATTTAATAGTTTTGGAGTTCGGCATCGTTGAAACCCTTAATAACGAATACATAGGAAGAATTTATCAAATGTGGTCTTGACAATTTTTCAATGAGTTTTATACTACTATATTACGCAAATTTCAGCATTTGCGAAAATAAATAAATAGCCATGAATATGCGGAAACAGTTTTAAAGAGTTCCCTATACTCATTTAATTAAAAAAAAAACTAAATATCTGCAACATTCCATTATCAGAAAGTGAAGAATACGACATTTGATAAATTCTTTCGATGTATTCACTGTATATACGGGGGGGGGGGGGTGCTGAAGAACCCCTATTATATTTACCTTTGTCTTCTACAGGGTAAAATGATTGAGGCTTGAGAGGAGATTTCTTCCCTAAAACAAACAGTTCATTTTCCTGGATCTAGCCTGTAAACATGATGAGAGGTTGCTGAACTGTAACCAACAGTCGGTTCAAATTTTGACTAAACGATTCATTCCTCATAATCTTTTACTTTGGATCGTTGAATCAAGATTTGAACTGGTCTTTCAGCGACCTAGCTCAAATTTATCAAATTCGGTCTCTGCTTGATGAAGCTTATATATAAATATTTCTTTGAATCTTCCAACTTTATTTTACCAAAAACACATTTCCAAAGTTTTTCTATTTTTCTATTTTTTCTTCAAAAACTTGAATTAATTCAATAAACACTTACAAACGTATGATTTAAGAGCAAAAGGTTTTTATCACTGTTTTGGTTGATATTTTGCCGCTTGTTCTTGGATCATTGGATCTGCACATTTGTGCCATGATCCTATGGGAGCTCAAATGTTGCCAATCTAGATATCAAAGGTAAGCGTAATTTCCCTCCATGCAAAGATGGCAATGTGACAACGGGGCCCTTGAAAGCTTTGTCTAGTCAAGTATGAATTAGATATGTTTATGATAAGTAGTGAACACATTTTTAAATTAGAAAAAGACAACATCTTGAATACTTTTTAGCTTCTGCACATAACTGTTCAGATAACTGTTTCAAAGATACCGTTGTGAATCGGACATGGTCATCTTTGCATGGAGGATCACTGTAAATACTGAATTGAAAAATCTTGTAGCCGGCCCCAAATAATAATAATTCTACCAATCAATGTCCAATCATCTTTGCCCCTGACTAACCCACCACGTCGTACTCTCCAAACTGAAACCACCTAAAAAAACATGAAAAAGAACCTGGAAATATTTTATCTTCTTTGATGAAAACTGTTTTTCCACCGGGCAAAACCGGACTTCCCCTCATAATTATTTCTATTTAAAAAGGCAGTTTAACTTCCTTGCAGAATAATTTTTTTTCACTATAAGAAAGTTCAGCGTATGTTTACAATGTTTGCATGATGTACTGTCAAATGACCATACTTCCGTAGAACTGCACATTTCCTTCCTTTAAAAGAAGGCTAAAGTCAGATTATAATGCAAGGAAAGTTAATTGCAGTTGCGTATACTCTGCGTACATATTGAAACCACTTCTCTCTGGGAGTAATATGTAAACAAGAATAGATGTATAAGTATTCGAGGAGGTTAAAAGCATTAATTTTTGATAATTTTGATAATTCATATAATAGTTTCCAGAGACAGTAAACTGCAGTACAAAAGATGTGTACACCTCTGAAATAACTTTCCTTGCATTAGTACCTTGGCTAAGACCATACTTGAAGGAAGCATTCTATACCCTGTGAACTGTATGTAAACATGATAAGTTATAGATGGTTGAGTCATAGTTACACAAATAGTTTAAAAAGCTTTTCAGAGAGTTTTTTCAATAAAAGTCAACCCAACTATACTAGACTGAGAAGTGAGAACATTCCTTATCTACCGAGTCCGCAAATTAAAATTTGAGGCAAACTAGGCTTTAAGGGCACTTTGCGCCCAACTTCTATTTAAATTGTGAACATTTTCTCTTCATGTATACATTGTCAAACAAAACAAACAAAAAAGTTTCCGGGATTTAAAAAAAAAATCGTGGATTTTCAAATTTTAATGCAAATCGAATTTGGTTGGATTGGAGCAAATTTTTGAAATTTAGATCATCCATGAACCCTATGTAAAAACTTTTCAACGAATTTTATTGGCGGTTACCGGGGAAGGTATGGGAGAGGATAGAGGGGAGGGGGGAAAGTGGGGAGTTTACCTGTCCTAAAGCATGTGTATGAACCAAATAAGAAAAGGGATGCAGTATCTTATTCTCTCCAATCCTACACCCTCCGTCCTGATATGTCTACACAAAAATAACAAAAATGAAAATAAAAATCTTTAAAAAATAAATTCAACCCAAAACGCTTCAAAATCAAGACTAAAAATCGCCTTTCATCAACATTACCAATCCATGTTTACCCCAACAGCGGATTGCTAAGAATAAGTTGCTTAACTGTCCTTTTGAACCATCAAGCAAAGACATCCCGCTTTGCAAAGTTGTTTTGAAAAAATGGCGCATTTTCATCTCAAAATACGATACAAATTCTAGGAATTAAAAAATTTTCTTCCCCACGAATACTTTAGACCAATTTCGCCTACAAAACATCTAAAGTGTCAGCAAAATTGGTCTTGGAAACCCTTAACTTCCCTGTCAAGTAGTTGGAAATAATTAAAAATGGCAGTTGCTAGTTAAATAACCAAATAGAAAAATTTACCTTTGAAAAAGATGGAACATTTGTGTTCACATGTACCGACATCATACCAGCAGTTCTTAGAGGTTCTAAAATTTAGAAATTTGAGTAACATGAAAACTGTCTAATTCTGTACGCATTTTGGTTCTTATGAACAAAACATATTTATGCTTGAATGCAATACCAAATATAAGAATTATTATACTCGTGAAATAAGAATATATATATATATAGATTACCATGTGTATCTGTGTAGATTATAAGTACCCCTTAAATATCTAGAATATTTATAGATTAATCTGTATCTGTGTAGAGTTTATCTACCCCTGAAATATCTAGAATATTTATAGATTAATCTGTATCTGTGTAAAGTTTATCTACCCCTAAAATATCTAGCATATTTATAGATTAATCTTTATCTGTGTAGAGTTTATCTACCCCTGAAATATCTAGAATATTTATAGATTAATCTGTATCTGTGTAAAGTTTATCTACCCCTAAAATATCTAGCATATTTATAGATTAATCTGTATCTGTGTAGAGTTTATCTACCCCTGAAATATCTAGAATATTTATAGATTAATCTGTATCTGTAGAGTATATAGTCCACATGTTCACCCAAAAACCAGCTAGCCCTAGCCATGAGTTAGGCAATTACAAGAAAGAATCTTTTAAATGAACTGTATTTTTTTTCGCGAAACTATTGTGTTTATTTAGCATCATTTCCGTTTTTTTTCGCATTGATTATGTTTGCGCGTACTTTTTCGCAAAATTTGTGCACTTCCTATTTTGCAAAACAAATTTTCCTTTTTCGCTGGAAACCCTAATATCGACCCATATAATATCTAGAATTTATAAAGATTAACCTGTATCTGTGTAGAGTATATTATTCCTCAAATATCTAGAATATATAGATTGTAGATTAACCTGTATCTGTGTAGAGTATATCTACCCCTGAAATATCTAGAATATATAGATTGTAGATTAACCTGTATCTGTGTAGAGTATATCTACCCCTGAAATATCTAGAATATATAGATTATAGATCAACCTGTATCTGTGTAGAGAATATCTACCCCTGAAATATCTAGAATATATAGATTAAAGATTAACCTGTATCTGTGTAGAGTATATCTACCCCTGAAATATCTCCATGTTCAGGAAGATGTTGAACATTAATATAATGAACTTGAAGAACTAAATGCTGAACTGGGGAATCACCTCCAATTGCGAACCCTGAATAAAACACATAAAAAATAAATAAATAAAAAGGGGGGGGGGCAGATTCTCTTTTTTCATGTTTATGTGTATCCACTATCCAGTATCCATGCTGTTTAAAGCTTGATATAAATCAAAATTGAAATCGAAAGTCGTCTTCACTGTAATACATTCAACTAAGACTGCATACAATAATTTGCTCTATAACAACATCAAATAATCAGTATACTGAAGATTGCTTTTTAAAGTTCACTGTATGACAATAATCGCTGTAAATCTACAGTCTACCTGTAAAGTATTGATTGTCTTACGTAGGGTTGGGCGTTGTTCTCCAGGAACCATCGTTCTTTCAAGGTAAAGAACGAAACGGAACGATCGATTTCAATAAAGTTGGAACACATGTCTTTTCTGGGGAATCATCGTTCTTACACGGGAACGAACAAAATGGAACAAACGATTAAAAAAAAGTAGGAACACGCACAGCTCAAGGGCTGCGTGTCGTTCTTGGGGAATGGTCGTTCTTACACGAAACGAACGGAACAGAACGAACGATTCAAAAAAAAGAGAACTCGCCTAGGTATAGTCTTACCAACATCCTTTGGTAGTATGTAGGTTTCCCCATTTCTTGACCAAAGGAACAGGGTCATGCTTTTCATGTCTCCGGCAGAACATGTGGTCTAAACATTAAAATTATACATAGATTACATTTCCAATAAGCAGCAAAATGATTGTCGTCTCCGATTTTCTATTTTGATTAAAAATACTGTGAAGAATTTTGTAACATATAGGATTGAGGTCTCTTCGCACCCACTTTACTTTTAGTAATCTTCGCGCCCGTCTTCTATTTTAACTTCTAAAATTATGGCTTTATTTGTGAGTATCTTCTCTTTGTACAGTATTAAACATTAACAAAAAAGGTTCGCGGATTTCATAGAAAAAGAAACTCATGGATAGCACATTCCATAGACAGAGCAGATTAGCTCGAGATACACAGGTTTCTTGATTACCTTATCCTGAAAATTACCTTATCTCATAACAAATATTCTCTGTCTATAAAATGTTTTGTGTATGAAATGTCCTGTCTATGGAATGTCCTATCTTTTAAATGTCTTATCTATAAAATGTCTTTCTATGAAATGTCCTGTCTATGAAATGTCCAATCTATGAAATGCCTTTCAATGAAATGTCCTGTCTAATAAAATTCTATTTATTGTTAATGGATTTTTGAAGAAGGTATAAGAAGACAAAAAACGAATTCAATTGTATCGTTTATGAAAATCATATTCATACCCTTTCTGAACAATAATAAATACTTTCTTTAAGAATGGTTCTTACATTGAGTGCGGGGAAGCCGGGTTCCAAAACAGGGTTTCCATTACTGCCACAGTTCCATACATTAGCAGGAGTAACTGGGGGATATCTACAATATACATTTTGATACATTTGCAGGAGTAACTAGGGTATATCTACAATGTACAGTTCCATACATTTGCAGGAGTAACTGGGGTATATCTACAATGTACAGTTCCATACATTTGCAGGAGTTACTGGGGTATATCTACAATGTACAGTTCCATACATTTGCAGGAGTAACTGGGGAATATCTACAATGTACAGTTCCATACATTTGCAGGAGTAACTGGGGGATATCTACAATGTACAGTTCCATACATTATAGCAGGAGTAACTGGGGGATATCTACAATATACAGTCCCATACATTTGCAGGAGTAACTGGGGGGATATCTACAATATACAGTTCCATACATTTGCAGGAGTTACTGGGGGATATCTACAATATATAGTTCAACACATTATAGCAGGAGTAACTGGGGGATATCTGCAATATACAGTTCCATACATTATAATAGGAGTAACTGGGGTATATCTACAATATATGGGTGTGCATTACTGCATTTATGATAATTTTCTAAATATGTAGTCGTCTTTATTTTGTCAATATAAACGCCTACCACGTGTAGCAGGAATTAGGGTTCGTTATACATTACATACTGACCTACTGCATCCTACTACAGCCATATGATGCATGGTTCCTGAACAATTCTAACATATTATTTTTTTATTTATCTTTTAATATTTTTTCAATAATTAAAATAATGAGAATTTAAGCAGTAAAAACAGTTCAATATGCCGTGTGCGTTTAAAGGGACTGTAGACGTAATTTCAAGTAATTTTTAATGCATAGAGATGGTGTGTTTGATTAATGTTGGTGCAGAATATTGGTCCTTTAAACCTTTATCTGATATCGAGGTTGAGAAGATACAGGTCTCTATAGTGAACATGCAACTCTATAAATGGAGGCACACTTGAAATTACGTAAAATATTATTAAGCATGAAATTAAAGAAATTGAAGATGGGGGGTGGGGTATTCCATGTGAAGTTATACCTGGTATAACCACCGGCTTAAAGCCTCTCACCCAATATCTATAATACAAATATTTAATTACACAAATATATTGATATTAAAAAAAAACTAACCTTCCCTTTGTTCCAATTTCCACAGCAGAGCAAAGATAAACCTCATTCCTGTAATTTCAGAAAAAAATCAGATCAATTATTAAAAATTGC
The DNA here is from genome assembly GCF_000591075.1 of Eurytemora carolleeae. Classification (NCBI taxonomy): domain Eukaryota; kingdom Metazoa; phylum Arthropoda; class Copepoda; order Calanoida; family Temoridae; genus Eurytemora; species Eurytemora carolleeae. The sequence goes on along the minus strand of NW_019396118.1, from coordinate 307,929 downwards.
AAAATATCAGTATTTTTTGGCTTGGAAAGGGTGAAAGGAAATCAGATAAAATTTTCAGAAATTGAAAAATGTCAATATCTTTCGGCTTGTTGAGAGATAAAAGGGTAATAATAATAATTTTCAAAAATTGTAATTTGTTTAGATCATTATCACAGCACAACTAGGCCTATTTTAGTATTTAAAAATGTTATAGGGGCATATTTCATCAATGATTTCTCTCACAATTATTAAAAAACAATTATGTATTTGTTCTGCAAAATGCTGGGAGTGTTGTGAATATGTTCTATATATTTAAGTTTTGACTTTCCAATATAAAATTTTATATCTTAAATTAAGGAATTCAATTTTTTCAATCCGATGCATGGTGTGCACAAAGTTTTAGATTTCTGTGACAGTTGCATCCATTTTTAAGACTGCATCGGCGTTGAAATCACTTTTGATTTCATAGCGCACACTTATGTGTACTTGTTCATTACACTATACATATATTTTTTAGAAGTCCACAGATATTCTTTTAGATTAGAACATGGCAAAATTCACATGAATTTCTTGCGTGAGAGCTTGCGACCTTATGATTACTGTGTGATATACAGGGTGTCCCACATCATATTAGATCGTTTCTAACACAAAATTGCAATTTTCGGGACTAATCAGAAAATTTAAAAAGAATAAATGCTTTTTAAAAATAGTAAATGGGTAATATAAAAAATTTGCATGCAGAAAATGCGAGTTATTCTGAGCAGTACATGCGTATTTTGGTGTTAAAGCTTGGAGATAATCTAATGATATGGGACGCTCTGTATTAGCGCTCATTTATATGTTATAGCTTTGGCTGGCTGAACGGCCATAAACCGAAATGGCTGAATTTTTGAAAGAAACTCCATGGGTACACTGAGAAACCTTAAAAAAATATTCTATTTAAAATTCGAATTTTTATAAAATCATAATTTTTTTCAAAAATCGAAATTTTCTTGCACTTGCACTTGCCGTGCACTTGAGCTATTAATATAGATTCCTAATTAAAATTTCAAATCCTTGAAAACCTGGTTGGACGAACCTCCGGCATTCTCAGAGGAAACACTCCACCTCCTAAAATGCATGGGACATTAGTTTCAAAACTAACACTTGGCCCATTTCTAACACTGAGTTTTGGAAATGGGCACAAATTGATGATGGATTGGGTTTTTAGGATCTCAGTTCGAAACTAAAAGTCGATAATCAAAACTATAACCAATATTTTATTAACCATGACGAGGACAACAAATCCCAATTTAAAACTTTTTTCCTGGATCAAAATTAAAAAAGAAGTTCTATTATATTGAAACCCTTGACAGGTTTCAAGACAATTTCAGGTTTTACATTTTCGAAAATATCCTGAATTTGAATCACTAGAAATTCAAGGCGCTTCACGCCCTTCTTTCTAGCCTTAGAGGGCGCTTCGCGCCCATCTTCTAAATTAGTTGTGAACATGTTCTCTTTGTGTACATCGTAAAACAAAACAAAAATAATTCGCGGATTTTTACAAAAAATTTCGCGGATTTTCAAAATTTTTAAAAATTTAATGACGATCGAATTTTGATAGAGACAAATATTTGAAATTTTGATTTTTCATAAACCTTCCCAGGGGTCCCTAGATGTCCCACAAAAAATTTGGGCCCGATCGGTTCAGCCGTTTTGACGTTTATTGGATACAAACAAACAGACAAACACCAAAACAGACAAGCCAAATTTATATATAGATTGTCTCTTTTTCGAGACAAACCCCACTTCCCCGTTTTGAGTATAATCCTCAATTCAGAACAAAACTTGCTTTTATATATACTTACAAAATAAATCACTGAAAGTAAAAATTATCTGATGATGAAGACTAGATTAACTGCTAAATTATTTCTAAAAGCTTAATTTTCCTACTTTATTTGTTAAATATGAGAATAAAGTTGATTTAATTTCCCGCATTCTAAATAAACAATTTCCCGGATTTCTAGTTAAGTCTATGTATTGAAATAACAAAATAATATTAAATTTTAATTTCTCGATTATTTTTAAATTATAAAAGAAAAATACTTTTGTTTCCTTTTTTGTTTTTATTTTACCTTATCAAAAAATCTGGTTTTGTTACGTAAGTGCGTAAATGCTTGAATATAGTTTTGTTTAACTCGGCTTGGATTTAAAGATATACGTTTGAAAAGATAACCTTTAAGATTTGGGCCATTTCTAACACTAAGTGTTAGTAATGTGCCAAGTGTTGGTTTTGGAACTAATTTCCCCTGAAATGATTAGATTCGTGTAGTAAATATAGTAAAGTGCATTAATTTGGTTCGTTTTCTTTGGCATATACAGGGTGTCCCTCGAAACATGACGTTGGTGAATAGTTCTACATGTATTTTCTTTCAGGGTCCATATTTTGCAAAGTGTCAGAAAAGGAAATGTTTTCAAAATAGTCATAAAATATACTGCTTAATGTTTTGCCAACCAAAGAATTACAAGTTTCCAGCTGCAGTGAACCAAAACTGTGTATAAAAAGTCTGTATAAATTCTGTTGAGTCGTCTCTGCAGTGTCATTTTTGTGAGTAACCCTGTATTTCAGGTCATTGGATGTTAAATATTATTGCTGTTAGAAAAAGCAATGGAAAGCACATTATAGAGCATTCGAAGTTGTGCAAAGAAATTTTTAAGCATTTTTTGCACAGATGCTATAAACTTTATTTGCATACTTTCAGTTATTCCTAATCACAGACAATTAGGTTTGGAAAATATTGCAAATATTTTACATGATACATTTGAATTTCCTGCGTGCCTTAAAAAATATATTAGCCATTTATTGGAAAAATTTTTGCTTTCTCTGAATAACTGGATTTTACAATTTTCTGTAATTTTGATCAATGAAATAAATCCCAAAGCTGAAATGCCCGGCGTTGTCCCTGGAATAATTTTGGAAAAATTAGAATTTAAAAAAAGTTATTAGATAAATAAACAATTACCAATAATTGTTCGTAAAAAACTGAGAAAAACAGGCAGCAAAAGTCGGTGGATCCGCATTTGAACTACTGCCGTTTGAACTATGGTACGGCGAACTATTGTTCGTTTGAACTATTGTTCATTTGAACTACTGACATGACGTCATATCCTGTAGTTTAAATCAACGCATTTCTTGCTCATTTGAACTATTTTTCTACCCCAATTCAGTTTTAAATTTTTTTTTATAATCTCCATAAAGTTATATTCATGACAATTAATTAGATAAACATTACACAGAATATTCTGGGCCGAGCGCTGCGGCTAGGACAGGCTATAAGGGGGCCGAGCGTTGCGGCCACAGGTTAGGTTAGTTAAGACACTTTCTGGGCCGCGCGCTGCGGCTAGGACAGGCTATAGGGGGCCGAGAGCAGTGGCCACATGGTCAATCATATCCATGTCCAACATATAAGATCCATGTACAAAATTAAAATTAGTATTTATTAATTATTATTTAGGGTTAGGTTAGTAAAGACACTTTCTGGGCCGACACTGTGGCTAGGACAGGTTAGGGGTCCGAGCGCTGCGGCCACATGGTCAATTATATCCATGTCTAACATAAGATCCATGTATAAAATTGATAGGAGGGGGGGGGGTGTCCAAAGATCGTTCTCTTAGTCTTACTTTTAAATGTAGTTTCCTCTTTCATAATTTCCTGGTGGGGGGTGTAAGAGGACTCATCCCCCCTCCCTGTATGCCCCGGAATAAGCTGCTTATTATTTTCTAAGTATTTTTATGTCTGTCCTAGAGAACGATTTTTGAACCCCCCCAGCATTCCCCCCCCTCCTATTAAGTTAGTGCATTGCCTAAATAATTCAACTCTTTTTAACAAAAAATTTTTTATTGTGTTTTATTTGAGGGTTAGGTTAGGTTAAGGCAGTTTCTTGGGTGGGCGCTGCGGCCCTATAGGTCGTTTATTGTGCATTATTTGAAGGTTAGGACAATTTCTTGACCGAGCGCTGTGGCCAGAGCAGACATTCAATTTCAACAATTTTCATTTGAACTATTTTTTTGTCCATTTAAACTATTTTTTTGTTCATTTGAACTATTTTTCTTGTCCATTTGAACTATTTTTATGTTCATTTGAACTATTTTTTTGTTCATTTGAACTATTTTTCTTGTCCATTTGAACTATTTTTATGTTCATTTGAACTATTTTTTTTGTTCATTTGAACTATTTTTTTGTCCATTAAACTATTTCTTTGTTCATTTGAACTATTTTTCTTGTCCATTTAAACTATTTTTATGTTCATCTGAACTATTTTTTTGTTCATTTGAACTATTTTTTTGTTCATTTGAACTATTTTTTTGTCCATTTGAACTATTTTTTTGTTCATTTAAACTATTTTTTGGTTCATTTGAACAATTTTTTGCCCATTTAAACTATTTTTTGGTTCATTTGAACTATTTTTTTGCTCATTTGAACTATTTTTTTTGTCCATTTGAACTATTTTTTTTTTCGTTTGAACTATTTTTATGTTCATTTGAACTATTTTTTGTTTATTTCATCAATAATATTTTAATAGTTCAAATGAAAATAGTTTAATGAACTAAAAAATAGTTCAAATGAGCAATATATTTACTCGTTTGAACTATTGTTCATTTCAACTACTCACGTGGTCCCACGTGCAGTAGTTAAAATGAACAATAGTTCAAACGGCAGTAGTTCAAATGAAATAGCACCGCAAAACTCTTGTCCGAAAATTGTTATATATATTTATATATATCTATTAAAATTAATCAAATGAGAAAAATTTCAAATAAACACATTATTTCCAGACTGCTACAGACTCAAGACAAACTGTTACTTGGATGAAATTTCGAGCCTGTTAGACGATAAAGGAAATGACTTTAAGATAGAGGTAGATTTTTCGAATAACGGAACATTACAAACAAATTCTGTGAACGACGTCTTTAAAAAAAGATGTAAGAAACAAATTGCAAAATTAAAGACATAGAACTTTTTTCTTTGTTTAAAGAGTTTTTTTATTTGGTTTTTTCAAGACAAAAGTCTGGTAAGAAAATTAATTTTAAATGTTAAGTAAAGACGACCAGATTTGAGAGTTGAGAAATTTATTGAATAAATTGCGGCATTCAGAAATGTGTCTGCGCACCTGCGACAATCAAACAAAAACTAAAAATGAATTCATTTCGTAAATTATTATTAATTAAAGATCGTTTATAGTTGTTTAAAGTAGCAATAATAGCGTTTTTTGTACAATTCTAATGATATTTTCTATACTCCTTAGAGTCGAATATTTGTCATAATGCTGAAAACATAACAATTTCTTATCATTTCGTCATCTTCCAGAGCCCTAATGAACCAGCATTGGAAATTTTCTAGACTTCGATTTTTGCGCCCCCCCCCCCATTACCACATCTATCATTAATGTGCATTCTTTATAAATGTGAGTTAAATGGTGATAATGTGCTAAGTATACTATTTCAGAAATAAAGAATGCGTTATGAAAACATTCCTAATTCGAGTTTATTTTTATCTTCTTGGAATCTTTAACCTTGCCTGCGAAATCTTAAGTAAGGATAATTTCCTAGAGAACGATTTATGGACTTCCCCCCCCCCCTCCTATCAATTTTGTACATGGATCTTAAATGTAAGACACGTGGCCGCAGCGCTCGGCCCTCTAGCATGTCCAAGCCGCAGCGCTCGGCCCAGAAAGTGTCTAAACCTAACCTAACCCTAAAATAATACAAAACAACTTAAAATTAAAGTTCATGTATAAAATTGATAAGAAGGGGGGGAAGGGCGTCGATTTTTTGACCCCCCCACCCCTTTCAATTTTGTACATGATCACTCATTCTTCAGCTAAATTATTATTATTTATTTTTTATTATTTTTGGGTTAGGTTAGGTAAAGACAACTTCTGGGCCGAGCGCTGCAGCTAGGACAGGCTATGGGGCCGAGCGCTGCGGCTATGACAGAGTAGAGCGCCGCGGTTAGGACAAGCTATGGTGCGCCGGGCGCTGCGGCCACATGACCAATTATTTCCACGTGTTACATATGATATCCATGTTCATAATTGATAGGATGGGGGGGGGNCAAGCTGTCGTCAGAGTTGGGTCTAAGATTGGGTCTTAAAGCTGCGTTTAAGGAATTAAGACTCGAGCCGAAGTTTTTAAATCGCGGGCTCTGGATTGTTTTTAATATACATATACTGTTGTAAACCCTAGGCTGAGAAGGAGTTTGCTAAATATGATAAAACTCGAGTTCAGATTCTTCACTTGGATATATCAAAGCTCAAGTCTGTTAGGTGAGATATTGATTTTACTGCCTTTAGACCAACTATACCGACCAATGATTTTTGCAACAGAAGGAGGTTGGAGGTTAACTCTGGGACAGTTAGGTAAGATCTCAAAAGACAACTTTTTCAGGAAAATAAAAATTTACCTAACCACAGGTTCCCTCGACCAATTGGTCGGTAAAGTATATTTCCTTAACTTTCCTGTAAAGTAGTTTAATTAAAGGCTTAAGGGATTATCGACGCCCGACGTCGTCGTTATTTCATGGTTTAAAATTTTATGTTTTTGATGATCCAAACCTCAAAGAGGAAATAATTTTCCACATTTCTGATATTAAGTTCTGGATTGACCCTATTCAGTTCTTATTTTTTCATAAAGATTCAAAACACACTTTCGTGATGTGCTTCAATTACAGATCTTAATTTAGAGAGAAAAAAAATTTTTAAGCAACCAAATTATGTTATCAATTCCATCGGTTGATTAAAAAGTTAAGATTACAATATATTAGATTATTATTTATTCAATTGTAAACCTCTTATTTATTAATCAGGAGATTTGCGGATGATATTAAATCCATGAATGGCTCTGTTCATGTGTTGGTAAGATAACTTTTTTTTCTTTGTTCAGAGCTGGTAATTCTTATTTTATGGATATCGAGATCAATGCTAAATCTCCTCTTTTTTGTTAATCTGGGGACTAGTTAAATCTTAAATTGATATCCAAGAAAGTGTCTAAAATTCAACCATTCAGTGTTTCATTTGCAGAAAACGAACAGCCAATCAGAAGAAGGAATTTTTTTTGGCAAGCAATCAATGAGTAAACTTTTCATTTGTCAGAACCCAGCAGAGATATTTAAAAAAAAGGATTTAGCAGAACATCATAAGTGTCCACAGAGGATATCGAGATTGAGCGAATGGGATTAAGGGTATCCAACACCAGAGTTTCCGCTCAAATCTGTATTTTATGTGGAATAACTTATGATGTTAAATAATATTTAAGCTGGGAAAGGGGAGTATGAAAACTTTATTTACTCTATGCAACTTAATGTCATCAATTTGTACAGGGTGAAATATTATGTGATTTTATTTGGTCGTTCGGTTGGATTTTTTTTTTATGATTTAAAGATAAATACTTCTGATTGTATTGAAGGTGAATAATGCCGGTATACTGGAGAAGGGAGGGCGACGGGAAACTATAGATGGTTACGAGGCTCATTTTGGAACAAACTATTTAGGTAGGAGCTCGCATAAGGGATTGTACACTTAATTTTAAGTTCAACTCTCCATGAAAAAAATGTCAACGCCCGATTGACACAGGTTCCCTTGAAACTTTTATCGGATCAATAGTGTAGAAGATTTTATTTCCTGAAGTGTTTACTTCTGGACTCTGGTATTTCATTTATGTTTTCCTACAGAAGAAATGTACAAGTTACTTTTATAAAGAATTAACAATTGAAAATAATCCGTTTTCAAAATTCTAAACAATAAAATTAAATTCATACTTGATCAGACAAAGCTTTTAATGGTACCGTTGTGAATAGGGAAATGTAATCTGTGCATGGAGATGCACTTGAAATCACACTTACAGTCCCTTTAATCCGCATGTTCCAGCTCCCCTAGACCGTTTTCAGAATGCGGATCCGGATTTAGGAATTTAGATGGTTAATTTTTTAATTAATAAAAATTTGAGCAAACTTTAAGTTTGCTTTTCGCAATTAACTTTCCTTTAAAATGTTCAAGGCCCATAACGATAAAAATGATAAATTAAGTTTTGAGATAGACGTTTCCAATCAGTAGAAGAAAATGTGGAAGGCATGCGACTTATTGTCAGTGGTATTAAATCAACTACCGAAATCTGCAAGTTAATTATAGAGAAAACTGCATTTAAAAATAAATAAAACACATATCTTCATCATTTCTGCTGAGATAATTTTTTAAAAAGTGCATCGAAACAATTTATATGCCACACTACAATTTCAGGTTACATTAAATTTGCGTTAAAGGGAGTGACCGGTAATGTATGGTAGTTGAAGTGCGAATGTATTATTATTGAGCATTTTTTAAGGATTAATTTGAGACTTATTTTGAGAAACGGTTTTATAAAAATTATTCCAAAAGGACGAAGAAAAATGTAACAAAATTTCTACGGTAAACTAATTTGATGTTTAGTAACATATTTCTCATTAGAATTTGTCAATAAATCAATGTTTAAATCAATTGTTTCCTTTTCAACATTATATTGATTTTCCTATTCTTAATGAATTTGTTCGCAGATTTCTTTAAAATCTTCTAATGTATTCTTTTCATAAAAAAAATCCAAGGAGAAAATGGTTTTGAACATTGAGACATTACAGAAAACAATTACTGAATTAGATTACTTATTTTCGATGACAAGATGTAATTTTTATCTTCTCAACCTATTCCTAAACAACTAATTAGTTTACTGTAGAATTTTTTGTTACATTTACCGATTCTCAAAATCATCCCTCCAAAACGGGCAATCTAAGAGAATTTTAAAGATTGCATTTGCGCTCTTGCTGAACAAATATGCACCGTAAAAACGTCTCTTAGGTCTCAAATAAATCATAAAACATTCTCAATAATACTGCAATCTCAGTACAACTACCATACATTACCAGTCGCTCCTTTCAATAGTTAATTTAATCTCAAGGTCATGTCCTGTTGACCTACCTGCTGTTAAACTTGAGGAAGGGGAAAAAAGGATGTCAGCAGACTAGAGTCATTAATGTTTCCTCATGTCAACATAGAGGTAAACACAAGAGTGTGTATTTTATTAAATTATTTTTTCCCCCTTTTTGAAATTTATTCTCCCCCCTCAGAAGTTGGGTATGTTGCGCTGAGCGGCAACATTTTAAGAGTTTTGTTGTCTGAATTGGCGGAAATAAATGAGTTAATGTGGAAAAGCTTAAAAAAGGATGTTTCATTTGCTTTTATGTCCAATTTTTCATTTTTCCCCTAGATCGGGTGGGAGGGCTGGGGCGGCGATTCTTAAAAATATACACCCTTGGGTAATCAACTCAATAGAAGAATCTGTTTCTTCAAAAAGTATAAATGAATTTTCTGCAGTATTTTATGTATTTTATAGTTCTTCGTCGAGCTAATTGATTTAGAAATAAGGAGTTCAAGGTAAAAAAAAAACAATGAAAAGGGCATTGCTGAAGATCTGGATCCGTTGGATCAGAAATATTTTTACTTCCCGGATCCACATCAACAAAAATATTTGGATCCACGGATCCGAATACAAGAGGCGAAATAGCAACCACAAACTGAAAAAATACTTTTTGCTCTAAAAATCCAAATCTGAACTGTTGAAAAAAAAAGAGAGCTAACTTGTTAAACATTCCCATTTATCTGAAGTCTAAATAGTTTATAAATTAGCGAAAAATAACGAAATTTATTTGATAATTCAAAGAAATGTTCTGCTCAGGCCCTGGTTCAAAATGAAATAAATGGACCTAAGCACTGAAAAAAGGGTTTTATCAATGATTTGCTAGTTAATACACCAGTGTTCCAAAAGAGCAAAAGTTTAGTATTGCGGAGCAAATTCAAATTGTTCTTGGTTCTCACGCATGAGGGTGATTGGAAACATGTTTCTGTCAAATCATATCACTCCGTCCTGGTGAGATATTGAGGTTTTTAAAGACACACCCTGTATAGCTGGAGACACCTTTTAAGTGCTTAGAAACTTTTTTCTATTAAATTATTCCATTAATTTCTTTTCCCAGACCTTTCTGCATGTATTACCATTTTCGTGATTGTTCTTTCAAGACCCGTGACTGACTCATCCTCAACTTCAGCGGCTCGGGCGGCCCACTTGTACTGCTGTACATTCAAGATTTGACTGAAACTTGTTTCCAAATAATCCTCATACATGAGAACTAGGAACAAGTTGAATTTGCTCCGCAATAACAAGTTAAAAAATTTTGTTCTCAAGGAACACTGTGTACAATACCTCTTTAATGTTTGTTTTTAATTCAATGTTTAAATAGTTGGATCCTGGCTAGATTTTGAAGACCTGAACATGAAAAATTCATATTCAATGGAACAGGTCAGCATTTTAGTTAAATGGATTGTTTAATGTCTTTATATTTTGGTAATATGTGAGGTACAAACTTTTCAAGAAAAAAAATTAGAATCATTTCTTTAAATTTTGTTTAGGCAATGTTTACTACTTAGAATGCATAGGATCCGGATCTATTGGATCCGCAACACTTTGGCTTTCTGGATTCAGATCCGGATCCCAGGGGCTAAATACCAACCAACACCTGCTTAAAAAATGGTTTATTTAGTTTCAGCCAGTGCTTAGGATCCATTTAATTAATGCGGGTCCTGGATCCGCACAGGAAAAAATGGATTCGATTTGTCTTTATGCTTAAAATCGATGAACAATGTAGAGAGAAGTAAATTTTTAATCATCTCTTTTTTTTAACAGATCAGATTTGGGTTTTAGAGCAAACGATTTTTTGTATACAGTTTTTGGTTGACATTTGCCTCTTGGATCCTGCATATTTTTGCGGATCCAGCGGATCAGGATCTTACATACTGGTTTCCGCATTAAATAAGCAAAAAAATTACAGAACATTTTTTTAGCATTTTTCATCTGTTTAAAAAGTCAGTAAATTTAGAGGAATTTTCATGACCTGGATCCGGATCCATCTTTTTACAAGGCGGATCCGGATCGGCGTCAAAAAGATATAAATCCTAAACACTAATTACCCTGAATTAATATTAAACTGTTCACCAAACAAAATATTATCAGAATTAATCTTCAGGCGTATGGGAACTCGAAGGCTGCCATGGTTATGTTTTCACAGATATTAGGCATAGCATCAAATTCAATATTTATCATTCTTAGTTGATAATCTTTTAGGGGCCGGGTCGTAGCGCAATGATTTGTAAAGCTTTAACCGTTTTATTGAAAAATAAATGGGTTTTAGGGGAAAATAAATTTTATTTTTGGGTAAAAAGTGTTCTTTGACAAAAAATTGCGATTTTTTGATAATTTTTGTCATGGTTTCTACGTAAATTTTTTTCTTAGCAAAAAATGTTCTGCTTTGTGTCATCTCTGGTACAAAAATGTAATAAAAATCTGCATTTGTCTTAGTCCACGCTTTAAACCACTGTGTGATTGGTCAAAGCTTTAAGCCACTGTGTGATATTGTCTCTTTTAAATATGTTTTCTTGTTGTTAGAGACTAAGTTTAGTGTTCCCAGTGTTTCCTTACATCCTGGTGTAGTTTATACAGATATGGCAACCAGGAAACCAGAGGGACATTTATTAACCAGGAGGGGGTGACAATTTAACTAGGAGGGAAAATTAGTAATCATGTTCTAAAATTTTAAATGGAAATGTCGGCGATTTTTGGAAGATAAAAATAGTTGAATTAAAATTTTAACATCCCTTGGTCTACAGTGAATCTAGTTGGGTGTCTTTAATAAGCAGGCGAGCTTACAGTTATCATAAAATCGGACTTTTGTTTAAACTTTCCAATTTTAATCTTTAATAACCAGGCGAGCTTATAGTAATCATAATATCTTACTTTTGAGTTTAGAGTGCCCTGAATATGTAGTTGTAGATTTTAGAAGGGGTCATTAAAACAACATTTTTGTCGTCTGATGCATCCATTTGGCGTAAAACTATGCCGAATTTTCGAAAATCTCTTTTACCTCAACATTGATAAATGTAGTGGTGTTAATTGTTTCAAAAAGATTTTCAAAATACTATTGAACTTTACAATATCTTTATCCCAAAAAAAATTTAAAAATGGAAAAAGGATCTGAAAACAAGCGTTACACCGCGTTCGACATTTGGTCGTTTTTTTTGCATGACATAATTCATGAGAAAGCGTAAATTTAAAATATAAAATTTATTAAACATTTTCTCTGATTAGACTAGTTAGCCAAATTTTGACCCAGAAAGAAAATCTATGGAAACATGAGGCAAAACTGTTAAACTGAAAGCACACAACTAGATAATGTTAAGCATGAGTTCAGGTATCTGATGAAGAGTAGTAATGAAGGTGCAAGTTCTCTGGTTTACGCTGCTTTAGATCCAATTCTTTATAAAGTAGGATATTTTCCGGGTTTTATTTTCACAAGCTGTTGTGGAAAAAAAAATAAAACAAAATCCATATAATTTTTGTATTCAAGAATAGACTTCTTACCATAACAACACTGCCCTTTAAACCTTCATCTGAGTAACAATTATAGAGATAAAGCTTGCCAAATTCTGTCAACTTCTTTTTACTCTTTGCAGCATAAATCTACAAGTCAATATTATAAATAACCTTTAATTAGAAATATTTAATGTTAAGCTGTTTGCTCAGACAAAGGTTTAAAAGGTACTGTTGTGAATTGTAAAATATTACGTTACGAGAAAAAGGCTTATAGAATAACTGAATTATTTGGCCAAGAATTAATCAAGTTTACAGCTGTAGAAACCTATCCCTTTAAGAAATAAGTTCCATTTGCTTCACCCAGACTAGACTTTAAGAAAATACGTTTTTCTCTCAAGTCAATACTTCATGAACGAAAACCGGTTTTTATGACGATTAAATTAAATAACCGTAACTAATGCAAACGAAAAAATATTTGGGCGAAATATGACTTCATGGGTATTAAAAGATCTGTCTTGGAACACAGAATTTAAGAACGTTGTAATCGTACAAATTTGTTCATAAACAAAAAAGTGAAAAAACGGTTATAGGAGGACATTTGGACACAGATTTAAAAAATAACCCGTTTTAGGCCTTAACTCGACAAATTTTTAATCGACATTTTTTGAAAATTTGTCTAATATGTGGCCTTAGGCGGATCCTTTGTTATACATTTAAGCTTGTTCTAAAGATTTTTAGTTTGTTTTCTTAAAATTCAAATTCGTCATTCTAAAATTGGTTTTGCAGAAAAACTTTTTCTCAAAGTTGGTCAAATTTAATGCTCATTACCAATCCGGTTGAAGCAATTAACATTTCAAAAATGCTTTTAAAATCAACCTCTCTTACTCAATTTATATATTTATATTTACATTTTGTTTAGGTTTCACGAGCTGGTAAATATTTGAAGAATAATCAACTTGTAAACATTAGTTCATTCACGGCTGCTAGGAATCTCATTCATTTATTCATTTGTTAATCCTTTCACTTCTTAATGATTTTGATAAATGAACGTGGTTACAGGAATTTACAATTTATTCCTATTTCTCTTCGTGCAAACATTTATAAAACTGACATTCGTGTGATAAAAAAACTACATCAATATTAAAAACATTTAAATCTAGATAAGCTAATCACACACAAAATTCTAATCTGTTCTAGTTTCTGCTTAATAAAGTGTTGTCAAATTCTTTTTATCATCAAATAGAGCCATTCGGGAAAAAAAGAGCCAAAAATATCCCTTCATTCACATTTAAGTTTTCTTAAATTTATCAGTCAGTGTTTTGTTACTTCTTTTTTCTGGATTTTTTAAATACCTTTTATTTTTCGTTCTTTCTGAAATTATTTACTCTCTTTCTTATTCTTTCAAATTTTTTTCTTATTTTTATTCAATTATTATTTTTCAATGAACTATTTATTACTGCATTCATCGATCTTTGCAATCTTTCTATACACTCATTTTTCAGTTTTCATCAGTTTTTCTTAAAATAGTTTTCCCATTTACCCATGAAACTTTTATCTGATCAATAATGTGCAAAATATCGTCATTTTTATTACTAAACAAGTTATTATATTAGTCACGACAAAACATAAAACACAATTAAAAAAAATTCTTTTTCAAGAAAAACCATAACATTCATACTTGAGCAGGAAAGGATTTAAGTTTTAAAAGATTATTTTAAATGATTTGATGAAGGAGTAACCAAAAAAAGCTGTGGGACAAGACCTGCTGTATGCTCAAACCTCATTTTCAGAAAAGATAAATGACGAAAGAATATTCCAGCGAATGACAAGTAGCAAGTTTATGGAAGCGCTGACCCATTATTTCACTGATTGTTGGGATTGATTGTAAAACCAAAAATGTAGATTCTATGTTTTTAAAATTAATTTCCCGCATTATTTAAATTTTTAGGATTTTTTATTACACCTAATCCCCCCCCCCTCCCCCGCCAAAAAATGCATCTTTATTTTTTACAACTTGTGATAATTATGATAGACTTATAATTCGTTTGTTATTAAAATTGTGATTGCACGTAGATGGATGGACCTATAGACTGAAATATTTGTTACTAGCTGAAGGGCCCAGCGTTGCCCGTGGAATTATTTTCAATTTCGATTTTTTTAGTCTTAAACACGACCCATGAGTGTCCACAAAAAAATTTAGCCCAATCGGTCCAGCCGTTTGGACTCTCACATAACCCATTTGATTTAATATTTTGACCTTTTTTGAGGTCGTTATAGAAGGGAGGCCAAACTGGAGGTCAGATATATGTGTCAATATCAGCACTTGATTATGGGGTAGCCAAAAATATGAACACCTCAAACACTGGATTCGTTGCTGCAACAGTATTCCTGGGGTTCCTAGCTTTCGTTTGATATGCATAAAGCCATAGTTAAAACCTTATCATTTTTGGAGGTCATTTAGGTCATAAGAGGTCGTAAGAGGTCATTAGAAGGTCAAACATTGAACTTGTTACTGCTACTGTATTCCCTGGGTGGATAATTTGAACCAAAAATGAAGGCAGGCCCCCCCCCCCCTACAACAACCATGCCAACTCCACCATCCCCTTTTCTTCGTGATCCATGTAGATGACTTAAATTAGACGCTGCATGCAAAATTTTAGCTTTCTATCTAAATATTTAGGACCAAACGAAGCAGTACAAAATTTGGTGTGACAAAGTGTCGAATTCCCCCCGCCCCCCTTTTTTTCTGTTGGCATTTTGTCTTGGCTGCTGAAAACATCCTGCGTGGATTTGTTCATGTCTCAATAGAAATCAAAAGCCATTTCATATCTGAATTGATTCAATTCAGGTAATTGCAGCTAGGAAATCTTGGCCTAAGTTTGGAATGTCCAAGGGAGATAAACCAGGTAAAATATTATTGCCCGGCGGAGGTAACTATGACCCTGGCGGTTGGATTTTATGAATTTGATTTCTGAAATCTTTGAACGATTAAAATTTTTCTGAACAAAGGAGCTTGTCTGTCAGCTTTAGTCCTTATTTCAAGTGACGTTTTATTCAAAGAGTACATGTCCGATTCACAACAGAACCCCTGAAACCATTATCTGATAATGAAATGAATGAAATATTCATGTTTATGTTTTTGAACTTGCGCTTTTTTCTGTGGAAACAATGGGAGGGAGGGAACTATAAATTAACATTTTATATTTTCACTTACGACGACATTTTGTATTAATGAAAATACGAACTTAAATATTTTTAATTAAAAAAACTAGAAAGCCACAAAGACTGAGACTTCAGATTTCAGAGACAACTGTACAGTGTACAGTGTACGGAGTTTATATTCTGATCAAGAATGTAAGGCAAGGAAAGTCAATTGCGGTTGTGTATACTCTGTGTACATATTGAAACCAGTTCTCTTTGGGGGAATTTGTAAACAATAATAGATGCATCAGTGTTCGTTCAGTATTCGAGGAGGGGGGTTCAATGGAGAATTTACTTCTCCTTAGTACTGTCTGTGAAAACATTTATTTGGAGGGTAAGTGATTAAAAAAAAAATTAGCAATCGTCCAATCTTTTAAATTTTCATGCTCATCATCTAAATCTTTGATTTTTCTGTGCAAATTCAAGTTTTCTCCTCCGTTTAATTGTAAAATTTTCTTTTTCTTAATTATAATTATAATGCCTTTTGATCATTACTTCTCCCTCTTCCATTTATTATATATTTGAATACATTTGTCTCTTACATTAATTATATATTTAAATACATTTGTCTATTACATTTATTTCAATACATTTGTCTCTTACATTCATTATATATTTCAATACATTTGTCT